>NW_021963030.1:243536-319565 GCF_901765095.1 Microcaecilia unicolor | reverse complement strand
CGATGCTTTTGATGCTTTGCTGGTTGAAGGGAAGTGGAGGAGTGGCCTAGTGGTTAGGGTGGTGGACTTTGGTCCTGGGGAACTGAGTTCGATTCCCACTTCAGGCACAGGCAGCTCCGTGTGACTCTGGGCAAGTCACGTAACCCTCCATTGCCCCATGTAAGCCACATTGAGCCTGCCAAGAGTGGGAAAGCGTGGGGTACGTGCAGGACGTCAGACTCCAGAAGCAGAAGCCTGCGCGGCCACATTGGTGATCTGCAAGGGCCGATTTCTACATGGAATGTTGCAACAGGTGGAGCAGGTGGGGGAAAGAGGGGGTGGTGGTTGGGAAGCGAGGATAGGGGAGGGCAGACTTATACGGTCTGTACCAGAGCCGGTGCTGGGAGGCGGGACTAGTGGTTGGGAGGCGGGAAATACTGCTGGGCAGACTTATATGGTCTGTGCCCTGAAAAGGACAGTACAAATTCAATTCAAGGTAAGGTATACACATATGAGTTTGTCTTGGGCAGACTGGATGGACCATGCAGGTCTTTTTCTGCCGTCATCTACTATGTTACTATGTAGAATCTCAAATAGCAGCAACAGTGGGGAGTGGCCTAGTGGTTAGGGTGGTGGACTTTGGTCCTGGGGAACTGAGTTCGATTCCCACTTCAGGCACAGGCAGCTCCGTGTGACTGTGGGCAAGTCACTTAACCCTCCATTGCCCCATGTAAGCCGCACTGAGCCTGCCATGAGTGGGAAAGCGCAGGGTACAAATGTAACAAAAAAAAATAGATACTATTGGAGATTCTACATGGAATGTTGCTATTCCACTAGCAACATTCCATGTAGAAGCCTGCGTGGCCACATTGGTGATCTGCAAGGGCCAACTTCTACATGGAATGTTGCTAGTGGAATAGCAACATTCCATGTAGAATCTCAAATAGTAGCAACAGTGGAGGAGTGGCCTAGTGGTTAGGGTGGTGGACTTTGATCCTGGGGAACTGAGTTTGATTCCCACTTCAGGCACAGGCAGCTCTGTGTGACTATGGGCAAGTCACTTAACCCTCCATTGTCCCATGTAAGCTGCATTGAGCCTGCCAAGAGAGGAAAAGCGTGGGGTACAAATGTAACAAAAAAAAAGTATTGTTGCTCTGGGAGAGGAAGTAAGCTACTAAACACATCATGAGGGATGTGGAGAATTTGGGGGGCACCCTGGCACCTGGGGCTCCTCCATTACAACACTGACATTGGGACTTTTAATTTTTAGTGCCCTAGGCAGTCACCTTGCCTACATCTGGGTCTGGTTCTATGCCTAAATGTAAGCAATGCTACATTTCATGAATATTCATTTTAAGGAGACGAGGGGGTCTTTGAGGAAAAGATCTCTGCATCCTGCTGTATGCAGGTGTCAAGATAGCTCAACAGCTAACTTCAGTCATCTGAGCTCTGTTCTTTTGCTCTGCAGCTTTTTCACTATTGTTCTCGCCTGATAAGAGAAAAGGCGAGTGCTGTCCTGTAGGTAATCAGCACCGAGGCTGATGTGATATGCAAGTGACGATCGCATCTCCGCTTCCAATTTCAGCAATACGTGGAAAATGCCTCCCAGATGAAAATTTGAGCTGCACATTGAGAGTTTAGTCAAATAGGCTATAAAAAAAAACCCACCACTTTTTTCACTAATATAATTCAAATGTAAAACCATGGGTGAAATGAAAATATGCCTCACAGAACACATTACTCTATTGCTGAGGGACGCTGCCACCTGGAAAAAGCTGTATGGGGGAAGCTGCAGATCACTGTTATTAAGGACCACGGTAAATAAACCTTCCAATCACTTACTGTGGGAAGTTGCAACTTTGGAAACAGTGGCTGACTTAAAAGCCAGTTCTTTCTTTTAGCTTATTCTTTCACATAGATTCTACCTTTTCAGTCCTTGACAATGACCCAAAAGGCTCACAAAAGACTTAATTAATACATTGGTGTAAATATTCAGCCAGTAGTGATGAGCGTTTTGCTGACTGCTGCTGGCATTGTTCCTGGATATTGAATGCTGGTAATGTCCGGGCTTTGCCACTGAATATCCACTTTATATGGACTCTGGAACCAGCCGTTAAGTCGATATTCAGAACTTAGTGGCTATGTGCTACCGTGTAAAGATAGGACTGTGTTTCATGTGGTCCTATTTATCTAGTTAATCTGAATATCAGCACTTATCCAGCCAACGGTTGACTCTGCCCCTGGAACCCCCCCCCCCCCCCCGGAGGGCCGCCCGGCTACCTTCCACGGTCTGAATATTGGCCCCAACATATTCAAAATAAAATTCATGGTGTCGATATTCAAAGTGATTTAACCAGCCAGAAACAGCCCTTGTAAGTCTCGGCAGCCATTTTGAACAGTGATCCGGCAGCGGGGGAGGGTCAGCGCCAGCAGCGGGCAGGCAAGGCTGGGCAGGGGGAGAGGAGGGTCGCTGGACATGGGTGGCTGCAGGGGGAAGGAGGGTGCTGGACGTGGGTGGGTGGAGGGGAGGCAGGGGAGAGAGGAGGGTCGCGGGGAGGCAGGGGAGAGAGGAGGGTTGCTGGACATGGGTGGCTGAAGGGGGGCTCTGTATGTGGAGCGCCTGCGACCAAGAGGTAGGGTTGTGGGGGCTGCGACTTCAAGGGGGGTTGCGGGGGCGATGACCCTGTGGGAAGGTGGTTTCGTTTGGCTTAGAGAGAGGGGGCTCGTTACAGGCCCCGCCCTCTGACTTTAAGGCCGCCTCCAATCTCCTGTCCTGAGCGTCCTTCAGGGCAGTGCCACCTTCCACCGGCAGAGCCGTTCTTAGTCACCGCAGTGATTAAAGAGTCCACTGTGGGCCAGAGAAAGGCCTCCCGTTCACCCTCAGGCAGAGGGTACAGACGGGACATGGCCTTGGCTACTTTAAGGCTCGCTTTAGGGGCATCCCATTGAGCCTAAATTAAAGCCTGCATGGTTTCATGAATGTGGAAGGTTCTAGGCAGGCGCTTAGTTCCCAGCATAATAGCTGAGCCTGCCGAGGCTAAGGGAGAGCCTTCCTCCGTAAAGGAAATGTTTAAAATGTTCATGGCCTGCACTAACAGGTTGGGCAAATCCTCTGAGCGAAACAGCCGTGCTGCAGAGGGGTCATCCGCTCCATGCTCCAAAGAATCGCCTAAGGACCTTTGGGAGAACTCAGAGACGCGGCTGCCCTCATCCACATCAGAGGAGACAGAGTCCCCTAGGGCCTGGAGATCCACCCGAGGGCGTTTGATCATAGAAGCCACATCACCCTTGTCAGAAAGGGGAGCAGGAGCAGCGTTTTGCAGAAGAAAGGCCTGATGCAGCAGCAAAATAAACTCAGGGGAGAAACCCCCCAGTCTGTGCACCTCTGCAGCCTGGGCCATGGCCCTAGAGGCACTCTCAACCTGCACTCCCAAGAGCGGGGGAGAGGCGCGCTACGCATCCAAAATGGCGTCCGTCGCGTCACTCCGCAAAGGAGCCGTGCGGGAAGAATGGAGCTTCAATTTTGCCAACTTTTTACCGCCGCCCAAGTCAAGGGCGGCCATCCTTTTACTGTCTCCCACCTTGAGGGCGGCCAAAGAAGAAGCCGTCCGAGCAGCGTAGCCGGCCAAAACCGGAAGGGCGGCCATCGGGGGATGGGCGCCTAAGGCGGGAAAAAACGCTGAACCGGAGGAAAAACCAGCTAACTCGCCAAACTCCGGAAAGGTGCCCAAAAAAGGCATCTCTGCCTCCGATCCCCGCGCTTCCCCGCTAGATGCACGCAGCGGTCCGGGAAGCGCTTTTTCACGCCCTTGCCATCTGACGCCATTAGCCACGTGGAGAACGTTCGGGGAACCCCCTGCCCGCTAGTAAAAGGTAAAATTACCTGCTTCTTGCTGCGAGCTGCAACGAAATGGTGTCCAGTGAGCAGCTGCAAGGAAGCTGTTCCTTCAAATCGCTTTCGGTTTTTTTTCTGTTTTTTTTTTTTTTTAAGGAGCCAGCAGGAGGGGGGAGAAAAGGAGGAACTGGAACCACCAGGTTTCACTTGCTCAAGAAGAGCCCTCAACCCCAGGCACTCAACCAGGGGCGTATCTGGACTCGGGCGGTAGGGGGGCCAGAGCCAGAGGGAGGGGGCACATTTTACCCCCCCCCCCGGCGCCACCGATCCCCCCCCCCGCCATTTCCGGACCCCCCCCTCGCCACCAATGACACCCTCCCCCGCTGCTGTCACTTACCTTTGCTGGCGGGGACCCCAACCCCCCACCAGCCGAGGTCCTCTCTTCCATGCAGGCTGCGCCGCTGCAAGTTTCAACGCTTCCTGTTCTTCTGAGTCTGACGTCCTGCACGTACAGACTGAATTCCAAATTCTGAGTCTGACGTTCTGCACGTTGTACGTGCAGGACGTCAGACTCAGAAGAACAGGAAGCGTTGAAACTTGCATCCTGCACGGAAGAGAGGACTTCGGCTGGCTGGGGCTTGGGGTCCCCCGCCAGCAAAGATCGGCGACGGGTTAGTGGCGGGCGGGCGGGAGGGGGAGGTGGAGGTGGAGAGGGTCTGTGGTAGGGGGGTCCAGGGCGAAATCTGCGGGGGCCCAGGCCCCTGTGGCCCCACGCAGATACGCCCCTGCACTCAACAAAACCTAAGCAATTAGGCTTGGAGACCTAGCCAGAGCTGCTGCTGTGTGACCACCACCTGCTGAGATAGAGAACATACTGAGGAGTTTCCAGCAGCACATGGCCACATATAGGGAGGCAAAAGATTGCTCTCTATCTCCACCTGCTGGTAGATGGACACAACCCACCAATCTATTGATCTGCTTGATGATATGGAAAGACACAGATATTCAGCGCCAAACCGGCTATGTTGAGTGGTCAAAATAGGCCGCTAAAATATCAGCCTATCTTTGACCGCTAAAAAGTTAACGGTTAGTGCTGTATATTGGCATAAAAGGTTAACTTTTTAGTTGCCAAATAAACCCAAATATTCAATGAACAGTCCAGCACTGAATATCTGAGTTTAACGCCGGCAGCGGACAGAAAAATCGCTGGCTGAATATTGGGCCCTACATGTTTTAATAGTATTTATATGTGTGTGAAACTTCCTTGGACACTGTTCCCTCTAAGCTGAGTCAGAGTCCTCCACCTACAGCCCTGCCAGTGAGGACAGGCAAGCTCTGTTGCTGGAAACGGCCCGGCATTGAATATCCGGTCTTAGCATCGACCAAGGGAATTAGCCAGTCTAACTGAATATTGGCTCCTATGTGTTTGTGCCTCCAACGCAATCTTTTTTTCGAAGTCCCTCATACCCTTCCTTATCAGCGCTTTGCATTTGACTTGACGTTCCTTATGCTGTTTCTTTTTATTTTCAGTCGGTTCCTTCTTCCATTTTCTGAAGGATTTTCTTTTAGCTCTAAATGGCAGATACAAATCAAGGTAGGTAACACAAAAAGTAGCACATATGAGTTTACAGTGGTGGAAATAAGTATTTGATCCCTTGCTGATTTTGTAAGTTTGCCCACTGACAAAGACATGAGCAGCCCATAATTGAAGGGTAGGTTATTGGTAACAGTGAGAGATAGCACATCACAAATTAAATCCGGAAAATCACATTGTGGAAAGTATATGAATTTATTTGCATTCTGCAGAGGGAAATAAGTATTTAATCCCTCTGGCAAACAAGACCTAATACTTGGTGGCAAAACCCTTGTTGGCAAGCACAGCGGTCAGACGTCTTCTGTAGTTGATGATGAGGTTTGCAACATGTCAGGAGGAATTTTGGTCCACTCCTCTTTGCAGATCATCTCTAAATCATTAAGAGTTCTGGGCTGTCGCTTGGCAACTCGCAGCTTCAGCTCCCTCCATAAGTTTTCAATGGGATTAAGGTCTGGTGACTGGCTAGGCCACTCCATGACCCTAATGTGCTTCTTCCTGAGTGTTGCCTTGGCTGTATGTTTTGGGTCATTGTCGTGCTGGAAGACCCAGCCACGACCCATTTTTAAGGCCCTGGCGGAGGGAAGGAGGTTGTCACTCAGAATTGTACGGTACATGGCCCCATCCATTCTCCCATTGATGCGGTGAAGTAGTCCTGTGCCCTTAGCAGAGAAACACCCCCAAAACATAACATTTCCACCTCCATGCTTGACAGTGGGGACGGTGTTCTTTGGGTCATAGGCAGCATTTCTCTTCCTCCAAACACGGCGAGTTGAGTTCATGCCAACGAGCTCAATTTTGTCTCATCTGACCACAGCACCTTCTCCCAATCACTCTCGGCATCATCCAGGTGTTCACTGGCAAACTTCAGACGGGCCGTCACATGTGCCTTCCGGAGCAGGGGGACCTTGCGGGCACTGCAGGATTGCAATCCGTTATGTCGTAATGTGTTACCAATGGTTTGCGTGGTGACAGTGGTCCCAGCTGCCTTGAGATCATTGACAAGTTCCCCCCTTGTAGTTGTAGGCTGATTTCTAACCTTCCTCATGATCAAGGATACCCCACGAGGTGAGATTTTGCGTGGAGCCCCAGATCTTTGTCGATTGACAGTCATTTTGTACTTCCTTTCCATTTCTTACTATGGCACCAACAGTTGTCTCCTTCTCGCCCAGCGTCTTACTGATGGTTTTGTAGCCCATTCCAGCCTTGTGCAGGTGTATGATCTTGTCCCTGACATCCTTAGACAGCTCCTTGCTCTTGGCCATTTTGTAGAGGTTAGAGTCTGACTGATTCACTGAGTCTGTGGACAGGTGTCTTTCATACAGGTGACCATTGCCGACAGCTGTCTGTCATGCAGGTAACGAGTTGATTTGGAGCATCTACCTGGTCTGTAGGGGCCAGATCTCTTACTGGTTGGTGGGGGATCAAATACTTATTTCCCTCTGCAGAATGCAAATAATTCATATACTTTCCACAATGTGATTTTCCGGATTTAATTTGTGATGTGCTATCTCTCACTGTTACCAATAACCTACCCTTCAATTATGGGCTGCTCATGTCTTTGTCAGTGGGCAAACTTACAAAATCAGCAAGGGATCAAATACTTATTTCCACCACTGTACCTTGTTGGGCCGACTGGATGGACCGTGCAGGTCCTTTTCTGCCGTCATCTACTATGTTCCTTCACCTCACTTTTTAACCATTCCGGCTGTCGTTTGGTTTTCCGTCCTCATAAGTACATAAGTAATGCCACACTGGGAAAAGACCAAGGGTCCACTGAGCTACTACTACTACTACTAGACATTTCTAAAGCGCTACTAGGGTTATGCAGCGCTGTACAATTTAATATAGAAGGACAGTCCCTGCTCAAGGAGCTTACAATCTAAAGGACAAATGTACAGTCAGTCAAATAGGGGCAGTCTAGATTTACTGAAAGGTATAAAGGTTAGGTGCCGAAAGCAACATTGAACAGGTGGGCTTTGAGCAAAGATTTGAAGATGGGAAGGGAGGGGCTTGGCGTAAGGGCTCAGGAATTTATTCCAAGCATAGGGTGAGGTGAGGCAGAATGAGCGGAGCCTGGAGTTGGCAGTGGTGGAGAAGGGTACTGAGAGGAGGGATTTGTCCTGTGAGCGGAGGTTACGGGCGGGAACGTAAGGGGAAATGAGGGTAGAGAGGTAATGAGGGGCTGCAGACTGAGTGCATTTGTAGGTAAGAAGGAGAAGCTTGAACTGTATGCGGTATCTGATTGGAAGCCAGTGAAGTGACCTGAGGAGAGGGGTGATATGAGTATATCGGTTCAGGCAGAATATAAGACGTGCAGCAGAGTTCTGAACGGATTGAAGGGGGGATAGATGGCTAAGTGGGAGGCCAGTGAGGAGTAGGTTGCAGTAGTCAAGGCGAGAGGTAATGAGAGCGTGGACGAGAGTACGAATTTTGCTGATGTTAAAGAGGAAGAAGCGACAGGTCTTGGCTATCTGCTGGATATGCGCAGAGAAGGAGAGGGAGGAGTCAAAGATGACTCCGAGGTTGCGGGCAGATGAGATGGGGAGGATGAGGGTGCCATCAATTGAGATAGAGAGCGGAGGAAGAGGAGAAGTGGGTTTTGGTGGAAAGACGATAAGCTCGGTCTTGGACATGTTCAGTTTCAGGTGACGGTTGGACATCCAGGCAGCAATGTCGGATAAGCAGGCCGATACCTTGGGAGAGATACAGCTGGGTGTCATCAGCATAAAGATGATACTGGAAACCATGAGATGAGATCAGTGAGCCCAGGGAAGAGGTGTAGATTGAAAAAAGAAGGGGTCCAAGGACAGATCCCTGGGGAACTCCAACAGAGAGCGGGATGGGGGTGGAGGAAGATCCATGAGAGTGTACTCTGAAGGTGCGGTGGGAGAGATAGGAGGAGAACCAGGAGAGGACAGAACCCTGGAACCCAAATGAGGACAGTGTGGCAAGAAGTACATCATGACTGACAGTGTCAAAAGTGGCGGATAGATCAAGGAGGATGAGGATGGAGTAGTGGCCTCTGGATTTGGCAAGGAACAGGTCATTACAGACTTTAGAGAGTGCTGTTTCTGTCGAGTGTAGAGGGCGAAAACCGGATTGAAGCGGATCGAGGAGAGAAAATCAAGGCTGCGGCTGTGAACAGCACGCTCAAGTATTTTGGAGAGGAAGGGTAGGAGGGAGATGGGGCGGTAGTTGGAGGGACAGGTAGGGTCAAGTGATGGTTTTTTGAGGAGAGGTGTGACTACGGCATGCTTGAAGGTGTCAGGGACAGTTGCAGTGGAGAGAGAGAGGTTGAGGATATGAGGAGGGGGTGACAGTACGAGAGATGGTGTTAAGTAAGTTGGTGGGGATGGGATCAGAGGAACAAGTGGTGCATTTCGAGGAGGAAAGAAGGCGGGCGGTTTCCTCCTCGGTGATATCAGGAAAGGAGGAGAAAGAGGCCTAGGTTGGTTGGTTGAGGGAGAGGGTTGAAGGGTGAAGAGGAAGAGGTGGCTTGGTAGTGAACTCAAGGTTGATCTTTTGCACCTTGTGTGGAAGTAGTCAGCCAGTGATTGAGATGAGAGTGAGGGGGGGGGGTGGGAGCGGAGGGCACTTTGAGGAGGGAGTTAAGGGTGGCGAAGAGACGACGAGGGTTGGCGCTGAGAGAATTGGTCAATTGGGTGTAATAGTCCTGTTTGGCAAGGAAAAGGGAGGACTGGAAGGAGGATAGCATGAATTTGTAATGAAGGAAATCTGAATGGGTACGAGATTTCCTCCACAGGCGTTCAGCAGATCGGGCGCAGGAGCCCATCATCCTGTCCCCGACAGCGGCCAATCAGGCCAAGGCACCTGGCAAACTTCCCAAACGTACAAACATTCTATACATGTTATTCCTGGAATTGTGGATTTTTCCCAAGTCCTTTTTTTAATACGCAGAATGTATTTGGCCTGGGATTCCAGGATGGTATTTCTGAACAGCATCCACCCCTGATGTAATTTTTCACCCTCGCAGCTGCTTCTGTAAGTTTTATTTTCACCATTCTTCTCATTTTATCATAGTCTGCTTTTTTAAAGTTAAATGCTAACATATTGGATTTCCTGTTTATATTTACTCCAAAGCTAATATCAAATCCGATCATATTATGATCACTATTATCAAGCGGCCCCAGCACCATTACCTCCCACACCAGATCATGCGCTCCACTAAGACTTGGTCTAGAATTTTTCCTCCTCTTGTTGGGTCCTGTACCAGCTGCTCCATAAAGCAGTCCTTGATGTTATCAAGGAATTTTACCTCCCCAGCATGCCCTAAGGTTACATTTACCCAGTCAATATCGGGGGTAATTAAAATCACCAATTATTATTATATGTTCCCCAGTTTGTTAGCCTCCCTAATTCCTGATAACATTTCTACATCTGTCCGTTCATCCTGGCCAGGTGGATTGTGCTGCACTCCTATCAGTGTCCTGTTTCCCTTAACACATGGAATTTCAATCCATAGGGATTCCCAAGATGTTTTTGTGTGCTGCAAAATTTTCAGTCTATTTGATTCAAGGCCTTCCTTAACATACAATATTTAATTTCCTTTGCTGAGTGAGCAGAGTAACTTAAAATACAGTCCCTATTTGATTCTACCTTTCCACAAGCTTAAAAACAATTTCCCAGCAAATTCTTACCAGTGAAGATCTCTCGCTCTCTGGAAGTCCTCTCACTGCACCTGTTCTGGACTGGGGGCGGGGGTGACCTAGAAACCCCACCGACATAACCTTGTATCTGCACCACATCACTGCCACAGTCAAGCAGAACCCATACAAAGTCTCCCTTAAACCAGGGCCGCCGAGAGCCGGGTCCGGGACAAGGCCGCCCCCGGGCCCCCCACCACCCGAGGTCGTCGTCGTCATCGCCGCCGGGCCCCCCCTCCACCCGCTACTGGGCTGGGCCCTGCACTAACCTTAAACGCCTCCTTTCACCTTCGCAGCAAGCAGCAGCAGGGCAGAACTCTCCTTCCTTCCGTGCCCCGCCCTCGTGGACGTTACGTCAGGCGAGGGCGGGACACGGAAGGAAGGAGTGGCCTGCCCTGCTGCTGCGAACGTGGTGAAAGGAGGCATTTAAGGTTAGTGCTGGGAGCGACGGAGGGAGGACGCGTCGGACTGCGGTGTCGCCGGGCCCCCTCCGGAGGCACGGGCCCCTCCGGAGGCACGGGCCCGGGGACTTTTGTCCCCCCCTCTCGGCGGCCCTGCTTAAAACTACAAGTAACACACAACAGTGCAGTGGATAAAATATTTAATTATAATGTGAGAGTGGTTGATTTATAGCTCCCCTTCCGTCATATCATAGTATTCTGAAAAGAGAAAGAAAATGTTAGCTTATTTATCTGGAAAGCACAAGCAGCACTTTACAGTCACAGATCAATGATTGTGTAGCTAGAAAAACACTAACAGAGTTAAATAGATTAGCCGCATAAACTTATACAGACAATTCTAGTCTTATATTTAGGATTTACCCAGGTAAGTCTCCTGCTGAACGTTGTCAAATAAAGATTTGTGTGCATTGCTTTCTGCCTTACTTTAGGATAGCTTTCTACCTTGACCAGACACAGATGCACACGTAACAGTGTCAGTGGTGAATACCAGTGTCGAGGGCAAAGAACTTTACTGCGCCCTGGGAATGCCTCCAGACAGGCCTCTCTGTATATGGCGAGCAGGGAAGAGATTTTCAACCCCGATGATTCATCTGGCTAACCCCTAAAGATCAGCAGAGTAATCTTTTCAATATCAACATCCACAGTAACATAAGGATCAATATTTAGCCAGTGACAGTTAGTGTTTCTTTCAACACTGACCATTTCCAGCTAAATTAAATCCAGATATCCAGCACCAGGCCCATCCTTGCTTGGCACCAAATATCTGGAAGCTTTCCAGGTATGGCCAATATTCAGAACTATGCCCGCATGGCTAACTAGGCATAAAGACTCATTACCCTTCTCCACCACCGCCAACTCCAGGCTCCGCTCATTCTGCCTCGCCTCACCCTATGCTTGGAACAACCTTCCCAGCCCTTACGCCAGCCCCCTCCCTGCCCATCTTCAAGTCTTTGCTTAAAGCCCACCTCTTCAATGCTGCGTTCGGCACCTAACTTTTTCAGGAAATCCAGACTGCCCCAATTTGACTGCCCCTATCAGACTGACTGTTCACGTGTCCTTTAGATTGTAAGCTCCTTCTATGTTAAATTGTACAGCGCTGTGTAACCCTAGTAGCGCTTTAGAAATGTTAAGTAGTAGTAGTAGTAGTTTATGCCATCCAACATGCCCAGTTAGCTTTGCGGGCACTGGTGTTTATTTTTGTTTATTGAGATTTGATAAAACTGCCCTTATCATACAGCAAATCAGAGTGATGGACAATCAAAATATTAAAAACAGGAAGAGGAATTCCATAACGCAGTGGCTCCCAGACCTGGTCCTGGAAGCACCGTAGCTAGTCAGGTTTTCAGCACACCCACAATGAATATTCACAAGAGAGATTTGCATGCACTACTTCCACTCTATGCAAATCTCTCTCATGAATATTCATTGTGGATATCCTGAAAACCTGACTGGCTGGGGTGGCTCCAGGACCAGGTCTGGGAACCACTGCCATAAAATACAGGCTAGATTATCAATCAAGCAGTCACAAACATACCAAGGGAGAGAGGGATGCCCGTATAACCCTCGGTTGCACTCTGATTCCATCCCAGTACCTCCTCAGCCCTAATCCCAGGGGCTGTGCAGGCTAAGGATGGAGGATATTCGGCAGCACATTGTAGTTCAACCTGGCAAAGCCTCTCAAATTTCTATTGGTTCCTGTCTCTTTAAATGGGAAAAATATACCAAGACAGCAGTGGAGGGACAATGGGAAATCCACAGGTATCTGCAGGTACTGGTGACAACAGTCATTAATAACATGGGGATGGGATGGGGACTAGATTATGTCGTAAACTTGAAACACCAACACCTCAGCTGAAAAAGAATTCAGAAAAAGCAGGCATATTTAACAATGTTTAAATTGTAGCAAGCTAAAGAATGCATTTTATGTTTTCTTTGAATTTACAAGATCTTTTCAGCATGGGTTGGTTATGCTAATGAGAAAGAAAACTTTAGGGATGATAAGGGCACGATAGCAGTATTGATGGGGTACTCAGGGGTTTGATTGATCACCAAATTATGGAAAAACCAAATCTCAGCAATTTACAAAAATTATAAAAGAAAAAGGGAAAAGTACGTCAAAAATAAGACAGGACAGATCACAATAACTCAGAAAACAATGCAACCATCCTGCATAATACAGCATCCAAACAAAACAAAAAAATGGGTGGAGGGCAGGAGGATGGAAATAAGTGACTGCGGCCAGGTGGGGAGGGGACCAAATTATGTCCCCCTCATTCTGTAAGTGCCCTTCCCTGCTTACATTCAAAGAGTACTGCCAACCACAGTGGAAGGTGACTCATGAAGGTGGCTTTTTTTGGTCTTTGCAACCAGTTGCCACTCCCATTACGAATGGAACCAACCTTGATTAAGTTCAAGGGATTTGCTAAAAACGCATTTTTCCCCAGGCTTTCAGAGTACCAGAGATGTAGAGCTCTGCAAGGTTTATGTCTTTTGATTATATAGTAGAATTACAGCGTCATATTTTATTGTTTTCTGTGTGTGATATAATCTTTCCTTTTGACTATGGCATTCTTATTTGTATGTTTTGTATTATTATTGTTTTTATATAATGTAAGCCGCTGACAGCTTTTTTGGCTAAGCAGTATATCAAGATTAAATAAACATGAATCACTTGTTTCCTCTCCAAAATATTAGGACTAGGGGGCACACAATGTAACTACTAAGTAGTAAATTTAAAACAAACTGGACAAAACATTTCTTCACTCAATGTGTAATCAAACTCTGGAATCTGTTGCCACAGAATGTAGTAAAAGCAGTTAGCTTAGCAGGGTTTTAAAAAAAAGTCCATAAGCCATTATTAAGATGGACTTGGGAAAATCCACTGTTTATATCTAGGGCAAGCAGCATAAAGTCTGTTTTACTGTACTAGGATCTTTCCAGGTACTTGTGACCTGGATTGGCCACTGTTGGAAACAGGATACTGGGCTTGATGGACCTTCGGTCTGTCGCAGTATAGCTACTGTTATATTCTTTGTTAACTAAACTAGTGCACTTAACCACTAGTCTTTAATGATGCATTCAAAAGGCTAATATGTAATTGTTATGGTTCACAGGTATAAATATAGTATAGCCTGCGCCTACTACCCAGCTTGGACCTGCTGGAAAAGCTTGGCCCAGCCTTAAGGCTGCTGGGAAAGACAGGTCAAGTAAGTTTTTAATTGAAATCGAGGGCCAGCTATTAACAGAAGTTTCTAACTGGCACAATTGTCAGTTGGGAATTATGAAACAGAAATAGCTCAGAAGAACCTTATGGCAGGTGCATGGGAAAAGCAGAAGTAAGAAAGAACATTTGTGGTCAAAGACAGTTGGCCATCTGCTGGAAAAAGGTGGGGGGATTTTTCCAGAGTAAAAATATCAAAATCTGCAGTTAGTCTTGTGCCATCTGGGTAAAACAGTTTTTTTTAGGGGGGGGGGGTAATAGGGCTCAATGTTAATAAAGGGAATATAATGACTGACAGCTGATATGTATGGGAGAGTTGTAGGCAAGAGTTCGACCTGGGCGTCACTCTGCTGGAGAGGTCTCCCCTGAGAATATTTCTATATTCTTATCAATGCTTCATATGTAACCTGGCTTTGGTAAGTAATAAACAATCCTCTAAATGAATCTGTTTCTCACTCTCTTTATTTCTATTTATAGGGAATCTGCAACAATACATGAGATCTGGTATAGGTATGAAGAAGGGTAACTAGAATATATCACCTCTTGACTGTCTTTTGGTCTGGTGAGAGAAGTGCACGTCTCTGCCAGGGTTAAAAGATCATAGTAAGCACCTTTAGAGATTTCTGCACTACTCAGTGACATGGCTGGTCCATGCACTGAAATCATAAGTTGGAATGATTGGAGTCAGATGGAATTGGTAAAAGCCTTCTCTGAGTTCTCTCTGCAGTATCAGCCAGAACCTAGGGGACATATTACCCCCATTAATACACAGGGGAAGGGCATGGGTGGGGATAACAGTTCAGTGTAACTTACAGAATGCGGTAAGTTATGCACATCAATGTCGCATGCGAACATTTACCTGAGCCACAGACCTGTTGCAAATGTGTGTGCCTAAATTGTGGGGTACTGATGAGGGTTTTACATTACATTGGAATCTTATAGTCTGCTACAACCGACAAGCTCAAAACAGGTAACAGTGAAAAGAAGGACCATTCTCCAAACAGCTTTTACAATAGATAATCACAATACGCAAGATGAGTACAAAGTTCATAGATCAGGAAAAATACACCCAGAAAAGAATGGTCTTTAATGGTCTCCTAAACAAAAAATAATATCCCATTTGCCCGAGAGAAAAAAACTAGAGGATTTCAGATACAGGCAGCTTGATATGTTAAAGAAGATTGCAAGGGTCGTATGCTTTTACTTTGCGAACTGTAGGAAAGCCCAACATGTAAATATTCCTATTAAAGGAAGACCAATATTTAAATAAACTCTAGCATCTATTGGCAGCCAGTGTTTGCACATGTGTAAGTGTTTACATGTTTATATTTCCATGTGTAAGTGTGTACATATTTACATTTACATGTATAATTGTGCATGTATGTTTGTTCACATTTACATGTGTAATTGCTTACATGTGTGTTTACACTTGCATATGCATGCATGTGTTTATGTTTACATATACATGTGTGTTATTGCATATGCAAGTGTTTACATGTTACATATACATGTGTGTGCATATGCGGTTGTTTACATGTTTACACTTACATGTGTGTTTGTCCATACGTAAGCATTTATATGTTGACAATCATATGTGGAAGGATGGAGTGTTATCCAATTAGCAGGTTCTGATTAGCCTTAACTAAGGGCTGGGTTCTGTATACTCCAGAATTCTATATATGGTGCCTTAATTTCCACACAGAAATAGAAGCATATTCTGTAACAATGTGTATAACTAATTGGCATTAATTAAGATTTATGCACACAATTCACTATATATATTCTTTAACATGGTACAATTAAATTCTAAGTTGCATATTTACATGTTTGAGAGTTTGTGCATATGTAAGTGTTTATATGTACATGTGTATTTGCATATGCACTGTTTACATGTTTACACATGTTATATGTGTGTTTGTGCATATGCAGTTTACATGTTTACATATGTTTGCATATGAATGTTTACATATTTACATTTATGTATATGTGCATATGCAAGTGTTTGCATGTTTACATTTACATGTGTGTTTGTGTAAGAGTTTACATGTTTACAATTACATGTAAGTGTTTGAGTGTGTGTAAGTGTTCGAGCATGTGTTTAAAGGTTTACATTTACACGTGTAAGTGTTTAAATTTATATGTGTAAGTGTTTGCATATGTGTAAGTGTTTGCATGTTTACATTTACGTGTGTAAATGTTTGTGCATATGTGTTTACAGAAGGGAAACCAAAAGGAGACTTGTTAGTAAGTTTTCTATTCCTGGACAGAGCTGTGAACTGAAAATTATCCAACGTTAGATGGGAGTAGCCCCATCTAACGTTTTATATAAAAAAACAAACAAACAAACAAACAAACAACTCTGGCCTCTCTAGGAAGCCAATGCAATCTTACAAAGTAACCTGAGAGAAGATCAGATGCACCGTAGGATTCTGTATTGTCTGATGCCTTTTTAACTTATGCTTCAAACTTTTCAAAAATATATGATTACAATAGTCTAACTTCAGCAATATCAGTGACTGGACCAGAAGTGTAAATTTCAGTTTTAGTTACAAACTGCGGGAAACGGCAGCTGACCCAGTCGGAGCCCAGGTGAACCGATAAAAGGTCTACATCGAACCAGTGGTCGGACGATAGGAACGGCAACCTCCAATTGAGCCAGCCGACCTGCTAATCTACTGACCACGCAGCCTTCCAAAGCGCCAGCAAACCCGATCAAAAAACTGCTCACTGCACAACCCGGACGGAACGTCCCATTATGTGAACAGTGAAAGAAAGACACAGCCGAAAACAAGAAATCACCGGCACACCCCGCGAGCTCCCAGTGTGAGCGAGACAACGTTGGGGACTGACCATGGATCCTGCAGACCTACCTCGTGGCCGCGAATCGGGAAGAACTGATCCCCAACAGCACAGGAGACAGAGAGGTAAATTGACCCTCTCCCACGTTGCTACCACTGGCGGCTGGGGAGGACCGTGTAACGCGGGGAGACCAGTCCCCACAGTGGGGGAGGACAGGGAAACAACCGAGACGCCCCGCCGACCTGTCCCCTGGTAACCACTGCCCTTTAAAGGCCGATAACAACCCTCCAACCCTCAAGCAGACACCGTGCATGACCCGCGACGAGGAAACACCGAGCAACCAGGAGAGGAACAGCTGATCGCCCGCCGACTCGAGCGAAGCAGTGGAGAGAGAGAAGTACGCGCTAACAGCTGAGCACTGTCGATCCGGTGGAGCGGTGGACAGAGGAGTCGAGAACGGAACGACAGAGATTGAAAAGGCGAGAGAGGAGAACACGCGCTGACCGACCACTACAGACTCTCATCGACCACAACAACAGCGTAGTGAGAGGAATACAACCATCTCGAACTGATCCGAACCTGGCCCAACGATCCAGAAGGTAACAGCAAAATTTCTCCTCCCGACTGGTCTTCCCCAAACAAACACCCCATCCATGTGGGACTCCAGGTTTATCGGCATTTCTTGGGATTTTTTTTTTACTGAGCACTATTTCTTGTATTTATATTGTGCAACAAGGAAACGCCAGGTTACCTCATTCATAAGACTCCATACAGAGGCGCTTCTGCGCGCCGAAACACGGCAGCTGTGTCGCGTCATTTGAATGTTCCTCAATAAAGGACTGAATATTGACCCATGTATCTAAGTCAAAACACCTAGATTAGGTGATTACCCCTCCTCCCAAAATATAGTGGAGGAGTGGCCTAGTGGTTAGGGTGGTGGACTTTGGTCCTGGGGAACTAAGGAACTGAGTTTGATTCCCACTTCAGGCACAGGCAGCTCCTTGTGACTCTGGGCAAGTCACTTAACCCTCCATTGCCCCATGTAAGCCGCATTGAGCCTGCCATGAGCGGGAAAGCACAGAGTACAAATGTAACAAAAATAAAATAAATAAATATATCTATAGTTCTAGAACAGGCAAGACAAAGTCCTTAGACTCTGAGCTACTCTTCACCTCTCCCACTAGTTTCTAGGTGGGCACCCTCCTATCTCCCTCCCTCCCTCTCTCGATCTCTTCCTATTTTCATCTGCTCTCCTTAGAGACATAGAAACTTCCTTTCGCATTTACACTGGCACCTAACTAAAATTTCAACTACATCTAGACTGCTTCAGCCACAAAATTAAACAAATCTTTCCTTCAGGCCCTATAAGAAAGAAGGGTGCACCTCCTAGGCAGAGATATGTTGACGGCATCCACTTGCTGTCTTCTTGCAAATACAAGTGTAAAAATATTTTGTGAATTGGTAAAAATGTATTCAGTAACACAGATGGGTGACAGGTCCTTCTCCAAACACAGTTCTGAGCCATCAGCAGGTAGACTAGGGAGACACCTGAGTGACAGGTCTTAGCAGGTAGACTAGGGAGACACTGAGTGACAGTCCGAGTCCTCAGCAGGTAGACTAGGGAACACTGAGTGACAGGTCCAGTCCTCAGCAGGTAGACTAGGGAACCACCTGAGTGACAGGTCCGAGTCCTCAGCAGGTAGACTAGGAGACACCTGAGTGACAGATCCGAGTTCTCAGCAGGTAGACTAGGGAACCACCTGAGTACAGGTCCCAGTCCTCAGCAGGTAGACTAGGGAACCACCTGAGTGATAGGTCCGAGTCCCCAGCAGTAGACTAGGGAACCACCTTGAGTGACAGGTCCAGTCTCAGCAGGTAGACTAGGGACACCTGAGTGACAGGTCCGAGTCCTCAGCAGGTATACGGAACCACCTGAGTGACAGGTCGAGTCCTCAGCAGGTAGACTAGGGAGACACTTGAGTGACAGGTCCAAGTCCTCAGCAGGTAGACTAGGGAACCACCTGAGTGCAGTCCGAGTCCTCAGCAGTAGTAGACTAGGGAACCACCTGAGTGACAGGTCTGAGTCCTCAGCGATATACTAGGGAACCACCTGAGTGACAGGTCCGAGTCCTCAGCAGGGTAGACTAGGGAGACACTGAGTGACACGTCCAAGTCCTCAGCAGGTAGACTAGGGAACCACCTGAGTGACAGGTCTGAGTCCTCAGCAGGTAGACTATGGAACCACCTGAGTGATAGGTCCGAGTCCCCACGGGTAGACGAGGGAGACACCCTGAGCTGACAGATCCGAGTCCTCAGCAGGTAGACTAGGGAGACACCTGAGTGACAGGTCTGAGTCCTCAGCAGGTAGACTAGGGGAGACACCTGAGTGACAGGTCCGACGTCAACTCAGCAGGTAAGACTAGGGGAGACACTTGAGTGACAGGTCCAAGTGCTCAGCAGGTAGACTAGGGAGACACCTGAGTGACAGATCCGAGTTCTCAGCAGGTAGACTAGGGAGACACCTGAGTGACAGGTCCGAGTCCTCAGCAGGTAGACTAGGGAACCACCTGAGTGATAGGTCCGAGTCCCCAGCAGTTAGACTAGGGAACCACCTGAGTGACAGGTCCCAGTTCTCAGCAGGTAGACTAGGGAGACACCTGAGTGACAGGTCCGAGTCCTCAGCAGGTAGACTAGGGAGACACTTGAGTGACAGGTCCAAGTGCTCAGCAGTAGACTAGGGAGACACCTGAGTGACAGATCCGAGTTCTCAGCAGGTAGACTAGGGAGACACCTGAGTGACAGGTCCGAGTCCTCAGCAGGTAGACTAGGGAGACACTTGAGTGACAGGTCCAAGTGCTCAGCAGGTAGACTATGGAGACACCTGAGTGACAGATCCGAGTTCTCAGCAGTAGACTAGGGAACCACCTGAGTAACAGGTCCCAGTCCTCAGCAGGTAGACTAGGAACCACCTGAGTGATAGGTCCGAGTCCCCAGCAGTTAGCTAGGGAACCACCTGAGTGACAGGTCCCAGTTCTCAGCAGGTAGACTAGGGAGACCACCTGAGTGACAGTCCGAGTCCTCAGCAGGTATACGGAACCACCTGAGTGACAGGTCCGAGTCATCAGCAGGTAGACTAGGGAGACACTTGAGTGACAGGTCCAAGTGCTCAGCAGGTAGACTAGGGAACCACCTGAGTGTCAGGTCCGAGTCCTCAGCAGGTAGACTAGGGAGACACTTGAGTGACAGGTCCAAGTGCTCAGCAGGTAGACTAGGGAACCACCTGAGTGTCAGGTCCGAGTCCTCAGCAGTATACAAACCACCTGAGTGACAGGTCCGAGTCCTCAGCAGGTAGACTAGGGAGACCTGAGTGACAGATCCGAGTCCTCAGCAGGTAGACTAGGGAGACACTTGAGTGACACGTCCAAGTCCTCAGCAGGTAGACTAGGGAACCACCTGAGTGACAGGTATGAGTCCTCAGCAGGTAGACTAGGGAGACACCTGAGTGACAGGTCCGAGTTTCAGCAGGTAGACTAGGGAGACACCTGAGTGACAGATCCGAGTCCTCAGCAGGTAGATTAGGGAGACACCTGAGTGACAGGTCTGAGTCCTCAGCAGATATACAGAACCACCTGAGTGACAGGTCCGAGTCCTCAGCAGGTAGACTAGGAGATACCTGAGTGACACGTCCAAGTCCTCAGCAGATATACAGAACCACCTGAGTGACAGGTCTGAGTCCTCAGCAGGTAGACTAGGGAGACACCTGAGTGACACGTCCAAGTCCTCAGCAGGTAGACTAGGGAACCACCTGAGTGACAGGTCTGAGTCCTCAGCAGGTAGACTAGGGAGACACCTGAGTGACAGGTCCGAGTCTTCAGCAGGTAGACGAGGGAGACACCTGAGTGACAGATCCGAGTCCTCAGCAGGTAGACTAGGGAACCACCTGAGTGATAGGTCCGAGTCCCCAGCGGGTAGACTAGGGAGACACCTGAGTGACAGTCCGAGTCCTCAGCGGGTAGACTAGGAGACACCTGAGTGACAGGTCCGAGTCCTCAGCAGGTAGACTAGGGAGACACCTGAGTGTTAAGGACACACAGGTGAAGTTTTCTGTGACAGTGAGCCCTGTCTACAAGATTAATGACCAAAATGGAGTATCAGGCCTAACACAGTGCTTGGGGCAATTAACTTGTACTTTCATGCCCTGTAATGGGTTAAAATGTGTAGAGTGGGGAGTAACCCTGGTTGCACACTCAGAATCATGAAGGACCCAGACACCTTTCAACAGAACCCAATAGTTTATCTTGGCCTGCCCTGCTCCACTGATCCAAAAAACGGGAGACAGAACCAGGACAAGATGTACATTCTGTAGTCCCTACCTGATGCTGGTGGGATGTCAGCCCCTACTGTTCCCGTGGCACTGGGAGGTGGAGGCGGTGGCACGGCTCTTCTGTGGAAACAAAGGCATTATTAACACTTGATAGAAACCTTTATGTGCCCACAATAAAAGGGAGGGCTGGGGGCAGAGGAACAGGGGCAGAGAGGTATTTGGGTACATGTTCAGGGTCCCAGTAGTTAAAATCAGTTCATCTGATTCTGGTTTAGACTACTCTCAGGCTCTCAAAGTCAAACTGCCAAGGCCCCAAATTTTTCTAAGGCAAAGAAGAACTAATGTTTGAAAAAGCAATCCTATGACCTTTTGAATTTTGGAAGTTTTAAAAATATTCTGGAATGTAAACACCTTCTAAAGAAACTCTCTGCAGAAGCAACTTAGAGATCAACCTTTGTAGAAACCTGGGGAGACAGGTTGTCTCATCCTGAAAGAATCAGGCAGCAATGGACTCGATTAGATGGAGAAAAGAATGTTTATCAAAAAGGTCTGAAATATGTCCACAGTGGTGACTGGCTGACTGCTTGCACAAGATTTTAAAGCTGCATCCTTTTGGATGCCAACACAGAACAAGTTGTCACATAATTAATGACATCTCCACTTATTTGCCTGCCTTGGTTCAACCAGCAATGACATGATCAGTAATGTGACACTGATTCTGTCAGAATCCCATTGTGGGATCTGCCTGGTGGCTCAATGACATTGCTAAGCATTCATGTGAGAGACTTGGGTTCTCCTCCTTATCTAGGATTCTGTTCTCACACTGGCCACATGAGGCAGTATTTTCCACTCCTGAAGGGGTTCTGGTTGGGGGAAGTAGTGTTAGTGCCAGACTTAGATTTCATGTGAGCTGATTTCAAGAGTAAGCTGCAGTTTATGATGCTGGTCATGGACTGCTGCTGTGATCAGGGCCGTCCGAGAGGGGGGAACAGGGGGGAGTGGGGGGGGGTGACAAAATCCCCGGGCCCGGGCCTCCAGGGGGCCCTGCGCCGCATGTCCCTTGTCATGCAGCATTCTTTTCTTTATCCGTCACAGGCAGCACTGCATTCATTCTTACAGGCAGCTCCGCTCCCCTCTGCGCGTCGATCCGGCACTCTCTGTTATATAACGTAGGGCCAATGGATGTGGCAGAGGGGAGCGGAGCTGCCTGTGAAATGAATGGCAGCGCGGCCGGCGACAGATGAAGAAAAAGTAAAACGGTTAAACGTGCACGGGGGTAGGAAGAATGGCAGGGGGGTAGGAAGAAATGGCGAGCAGGAGGCTGTCGGGGGAGCGGGAGTGAGGTAATGGAGAATCGCTGGACAATGGATGGGAGGGCAGGGGATGAGGAAATCGCTGGACGAGGAGGGGAGGGCAGGGGGAGAGAGAAGATATCGCTGGACATGGAGAGGAGAGGAGGGGGGAGAGAAGAGATCACTGGACATGGAGAGGAGGGGAGGGCAGGGGGAGAGAAAAGATCGCTGGACAGGAGGGGAGGGGAGGGGAGGGGGGAGAGAGAAGAGATCGCTGAACAGGAGGGGAGGGCAGGGGGAGAGAGAAGAGGTCGCTGAACAGGAGGGGAGGGCAGGGGGAGAGAGAGAAGAGATCGCTGGACATGAGAGGAGGGCAGGGCAGGGGGGAGAGAGAGAAGAGATCGCTGGACAGGAGGGGAGGGCAGGGGGGAGAGAGAGAAGAGATCGCTGGACAGGAGAGGAGGGCAGGGGGGAGAGAACTAAGATTGCTGGACAGCAGAGGAGGGCAGGGGGGAGAAGAGATCGCTGGACAGGACAGGAGGGGAGGGCAGGGGAGAGAGGAGAATTGCTGAACATGGATGGATGAATGGAGGAGGCAGGTGAGACAGGAAATTGACTGGATATGGGGGATGGAGGAGAGGCAGGGAGAATGGAGAGTTGCTGGACATGGATGGATGGAGGGGAGGGAAGTCAGGAAGGAGATGCACATGGATGGAGGGGAAGGGAGTGAGGAGAAATACTGGATATTGATAGAGGGGAAATTGCTGAATTTAAGGGCTGGATCGGAACACTTTGAGGGCAGATGCTGAAACCGGAGGAAGGATAGGGACAGGGTACAGATGGTAGACATGACACATAAGGACACAGGAGGATGGTGGACATGGTGAGAGTAAAAATATCAAATGAAAGAAGACACTACATAAAACAGAAGACGCTGAGACCAAAGCGATAGAAAAACTAATTGATCAGACAACAAAGGTAGAAAAAATATTTTATTCAGAATTTATTAATTGGAATATGTCAGCTTTTGGAAATGTGCACCTGTGATATTTTTCATGTAAGTTTCAATTTTTCTAGTATTGCTGCATGCCCGAGCCTGACTTCTTGAGGTAACTTTCCAGTTCAGTATTTGCCTTTATATTTTGTTTATTTCTAGTTCCTTGTGTCATATCTGTTGTCATGTTTTCATGTGTGATCAAGGTGCAGTATTCTGCTAGCCCTTTGTAGCCCTTTTTGGGTTTTTATTTTTGTTTTCATTAAGTTGTGTACTGGTGTTTTAGATTCCGGTGTAATTATATCGCTGCCTTCCACGCATAAGGTTGTAGCTCGTCCTGTCCTTGGAATTAGTGCTGTTATGGTTTGGTAAGGTTATGAGTGGGTTTTGCACAAGTTTGTGTATAGTGTTTTTGCAGTGGAGAGATTGTGTTTGGCCTTACTGAGGTGGCACCAAAACATCAGAAAAGGTGTAGAGCCTAAATCATTACACTACCTCTTGAAGGATCTACATATAGTGCAGGGGCCCGGCCCCGGTGGAGGACGGAGGGGAGCGGGTGGAGGCGACCTCAGGAGGGGGGGGGGCCCAGGGGCGGCCTTCTTCCGGGCCCGGCCCAGTCTCTTTGCGGCCCCTGGCTGTGATGATTGGGCTGAGCTGAGAGCAGGACATCACAACTGGGAAAAAACAAGACATAGTTGTGAATAAAGACCCAGGCTGCTGTTACCAATAGAGGTACCTAGCAGGGGAGGACGGATATTGACAATATCATCCCTAGGGTAGAGTGAATCAGGGCAACTGTATTTTAGAGGCCCCCAAACTTCCAAAGTCTGGGCATAATCTTCTGCCTAGCCCGTGCCTGGCATGATCCCCTCCCTCCTCCATACTGACAGCAGGTGGGAACCTGCAATCTGAACCAAGAGGAGAATCTATAATGTGACAGGACTCATTGACACCATGCATTCATAGACAGATGATCAAAAGCCCCGCGCTGTTCCAACAGCGCTCTAAAATAGTGCTGGAACAGAACGGGGCTTTACTGCACCAATGATCAGAGATAATTGCATACAAATTTAAGCACGCAATTATCGCTGATCATGGGGTAGAAGTGTGGGCGAATTGTGCTTGAGCATGAGCTAAGCACAATCCTCTAACACTTGTTTGACAGGTCTGGGCTTCAGACTTCAAACTGATACTGGCAGACATACTTCAAAAGTGTTGCACCCGCCCTGCTAGGAGAGAGAGGGAGAGGGACAAACTGGGGCTCTGGTGGAGGATTTTACCAGAGAGAGCATTGGAGAGATCATCTTTTATTTCTTATAATCCACCTATCAATAATTCTTCTAAGTGGATAAGAAAAGAATGTACATAAGAAAATTACATGCACATACAGATATAGAACTTAAAAACTGCCTTGAAATAAATTCAACTTTGTGAAAGAGGAAAAAAAAATTAGGTCAGCCTTCAGATGCTGGTCCTTCTCCTCCTCCTTCATGAACTAAGTGGCATCTGCTTATTAGTCTTCCATCTGAAGCAGTGGCGTAGCCCAAGGATGGGCCTGGGTTGGCAGGGGAACTTTCACTGTGGGCTCAGGCCTACCAATCAGTGGTGCACCCTTGCTGTTAACTGGCGGGGATCCCCAAGCCTCACCAGCTGAAGCATTCTCCAAAGGTGCCTAGACTTCTGCCAAGCTTGGAAGTCAGTGGTAGCATTTCCTGAGCCGCTGAAGCAGACAGTTGGCGGCATGTGTGAGGACTAAGCATTCATGGGATGCCAGTGTAAGCAGGTCAGGAATGCTGCCACTGATTGATTGAGCTTGGCAGAAGGATGTTCTGGGTGCTTTTGGAGGATGTCTTCAGCTGGCAGGGCTTGGGGATCTGCACCAGGTATTTATATTTAAGTTGAGCTGAGGGGGTGCCGGGAGTAGGGGGTGGAGAGCAGGGTGGGTAGGGTAGAGAAGAAATTTTACACCCACCTATTTTGCCTACTGGTCCACCCAAATCTGCCATCTGGCTATGCCACTGATCTGAAGCAATGTCAATTATGTCATACTTAGGGGAAGGGGGAGGAGGAGGAGAGAAATACACAAGCTGGAGCAGATGGAGAGAGAGACAAAGGAAATAGAATTGAATTATACTGATTTACCCTGGTCCTTTGGCTCATTGATCGATTTGATGCTTAGCAGATTAATCCCCTTACTCTTTGATACTCACTGTCCCCCCGGTGCCTGGTTGAAGGCATTGGCTGATCCAGGCTCAAATGACGTACGATGGGTCTTTATGTGGCAGCATCATCTGTGGCTGTGGCTGCCATGAAGGGAATGTCGAGTAGGTGCTGGGGTAGGGGTTGTAATGGTGGTGATAAATGACATTTGGCTGGTCCTCCTCTATGTGTACAGGGACAATGTTCGCCTGTGCAATCAGGAAAGATCTGTGTTAGTGCATGACAGAATCCAGCAGATGGAATCCTGGTGAAACTGTTTCTACACTAACTAAAGCACAGAAATCCCTGAGACATTCATTCGCACCAGGTATGAAAAACGGAAAGCCTTATGGTTGAAAGGTTTAATTTTGTTTCTGTTTCTCTACAACTTTCACCAGGTTTCATAAGGGACTCAATTATTCTGTATATGTCACCCACATTTGGTTGTGGATCCCAGATCCGTCAGTAACCTAATTAGCCAAACAAGTGTTAACAATTGGCATTAACAAGCACTTAGTTGGCAGTAATTAGGAGTTAAGCATGGATCTGCCCTACGCCCCATCCCAACTCAAATGGGGGTGTGGTCATGGGAGGGGAATGGGTGGGCGTTCCTATAAATTAGATGAAGAAGCAAAATAAAGATCTCTTGTTGGGACTTTGATATTATTAAATATTGACTGCAGATGTCTACCTCGATGCTGGCTACATTAAAGTAACTTTGCATACGCAACGGATTGAGGAATAGAGCAGTTAAGATAAGAGCAATCTGTTTATTTCCTAGTGCTGGATCTGCAGTGGGTTTTATTGAATGAGAATATATTTTTAACCTAGGATGATGGAGTTTTTAGCCTGTGATAGTACTGATGACAACCTAGCAATAAATGTTAAAGCAGCTATTACTTAAGATTGAGGCTTTTTTTCTCCCTCTTTTTTTGATAGATTGCTCTTCTCTAGACACTGCATGATCTCTAGAATTTTGGCAATATTAATTTTTGTTATATTTTACCTAACTTTGGCTGCCATTTACTGAATCTGGCTCTCTCTCTATTTCCTCCCTTCCGCTTCATCAGAACACAATCATATCAAGCCTCCTCCTCCAGATCTCATCAGAAAAACATCATATACTACTACTACTTATCATTTCTAAAGCGCTACTAGACATACGCAGCGCTGTACACTTGAACAGGAAGAGACAGTACCTGCTCGACAGAACTTACAATCTAATTAGGACAGACAAACAGGACAAACAAGAGATAAGGGAAATAAAGTGAGGATGATAAAATAAGGGTTCTGAACAAGTGAATAAGGGTTAGGAGTTTAAAAGCAGCATCAAAACGGTGGGCTTTTAGCTTAGATTTGAAGACGGCCAGAGATGGAGCTTAACTTACTGGCTCAGGAAGTCTATCCAGGCATATGGTGCAGCAAGATAAAAGAAACAGAGTCTGGAGTTAGCAGTTGGAGGAGAAGGGTGCAGATAAGAGAGATTTACCCAGTGAACGGAGTTCCCGGGGAGGAATGTAGGGAGAGATGAGAGGGGAGAGGTACTGAGGAGCTGCAGAGTGAATGCACTTATAGGTCAATAAGAGGAGTTTGAACTGTATGCGGAAACGGATAGGAAGCCAGTGAAGTGACCTTGAGGAGAGGGCTAATATGAGCATAACGACACTGGCGGAATATTAGTCGTGCAGCACAATTTTGAACAGATTGAAGAGGAGAGATGGCTAAGTGGAAGACCTGTGAGAAGCAAGTTGCAATAGTCTAAGAGAGAGGTGATAAGAGTGTGGATGAGGGTTCTGGTAGTGTGCTCAGAAAGAAAGGGTGAGTTTTGGTGATCTTATAGAGAAAGAAACAACAGGTTTTAGCAGTCTGCTGAATATGTCCAGAGAAGGAGAGGGAGGAGTCGAAGATGACCCCAAGGTTACGAGCTGATGAGACAGGAAGGATGAGAGTGTTATCTACAGAAATAGAGAATGGGGGAGGAGGAGAGGTTGGTTTAGGGGGGAAAGATAGAAGCTCAGTCTTGGCCATGTTATCAGGAACAGTCGCAGTGGACAGTGAATGATTGAGGATATTATAGATAAACGGGATGACAGTAGGAGAGATAGTGTTAAGTAGATGGGTGGGAATAGGATCAGAGGAAAAGGTAGTTAGTTTAGAGAAGGAAATAAGATGTGTAGTTTCCTCTTCAGTGATTTCAGAAAATGAGGCAGGGGTTGGAGGGTTGAGAGAATGGACTAAGGGAAGGAGAGGTGGAGGTGACCTGGTTGAAAATTCAAGTTTAATCTTGTGAACCTTATCATGAAAGTACTCAGCCAGAGTCTGGGAGAAGTGAAGGGGGAGTTGGAGGTGAAGGCACTTTGAGGAGAGAGTTCAGTGTGGCAAAGAGAAGTTGAGGGTTTGAGCCAAGAGAATTTGTCAACTGGATGTAATAGTCCTGTTTGGCAAGTAAAAGAGCAGACTGGAAGGAGGTCAGCAAGAATTTGAAATGTATGAAGTCAGCATGGACACGGGATTTCAGCCAAAGGCGTTCAACAGAACGGGCACAGGAATGTAGGTAGCGGATTCTAGAGGTCAGCCAAGGCTGGGGTTTGGTACGTTTTACAAAACGGGGAATGAGAGGAGCGAGAGTATCCAGAGCAAAGGAGAGAATAGTATTATAGGAAGAGACAGCCTCATTGACAGACTTGGATAACATAGTGGTAGATAGATTTGAAACACTGGAGGACAGAGTAGAAGGGTCAATAGCCTGAAGATTCCTAAATGTATTGGTTAAGATTGGACGGGACTGGGGAGGAGGGTGTTTAAGTGTGAAAGTTATCAGATGATGGTCAGAGAGGGGGAAGAGTTAAGGCACAGAAACTGGAGAGTGAGCAGTTTGAGAAGAGGATAAGATCAAGACAGTGGCCATTTTGGTGAGTGGGGGTAGTGGAGCACAATTGAAGATTGAAAGAGGATGTTAAAGCAAGAAACTGAGAAGCATAAGAGTCAGAGGGATCATTAGCATGAATGTTAAAATCCCCAAGAATGAGGGAAGGAGATGAAGGTTCAACAAAGAAGGAAAGCCAGGCATCAAAGTCAGTGAGAAAGGAAGAAAGGGACTTATCAGGAGGTTGACTGCTACTCGGAGAGGAAGAGGGGCAAATAGACGGATGGAGTGGACTTCGAAAGAAGAAAAACAGTGAGACTGAGGTGGAAGAAGAGGATGAAATCTACAAGAGGGTGAAAGTAGTCGCCCGACACCACCTCCACGGCCAACCGGGTGAGGAGTATGGGAGAAAAGATAACCTCCATGGCATAGGGCCGCGACTGAAGCAGAGTCTTCAGGGTAAAGCCAAGTTTCAGTTAGGGCAAGCAGATGGAGCGTAGGAGAGATAAAGAGGTCATGGACGTAAGAAAGTTTGTTTCACACAGAGCGGGCACTCCACAAAGAGCAAGAGAAAGAAGGGGGGAGGAGAGGAACAGAAATTAGATTGGAGATATCATGGTATGACCTACACAAATAGGATGAGAGCTAATGTGGAGGACCAGGATTGGGATTAATGTCCCCAGCGGAGAGCAGGAGAAAGAGCAAGAGAGTACTGAGAAGAGTAGGAGAGGGTATAGCCGACAGTGACGAAGCAAGATGTACTCAGATAGAAAGGAGATGGATGAATGGAAGGAAGGAAATGTGAAGGTTGAGAGCTGAGAAAAAGGAAGAGGAAAAAAGAGATAGTGAGATGATGAATAGAGGGTGGACAGGTGTTTCCTGCAGTTGTACAGTGGTTTCAGATGGAGAAACAGATAGGAAGGGACAGTACGAAGAAGAAATGTGTACTGGAGCCATAAGTAGTAACTGGGAGAAAAATAAATGTAAGAGAAAATGATGGCGCGCAAGCACCTAGAGCGGAGGCCCTGAGTGGATCGGAGTGACCTGGGAGTCATCCGGAGAAGGCTGGAAAGGATATGCAGATAAGCTGCAAGTCCTCCACAGCACCTGAAAGGCAGCCGGTGGTAGAGCTGGGTGACCTCTCAGCCGAGGAAGGCTTAACCAGGGGGTTAGGCCGAAGCCAGCATTCCTCCCCCTGAGGGTCGCCTGATATCATATCTGCCTTGATAACCCCATGTATCCAAGTCTCATACCCAACGCCTATCTCCTTCCCAAGCAGCTCACTTCAGTGCACCGAATCATCAATTCCAGTTTCCCACTCCTCTTTCAAGGATCCTTCATGCATCTGCATACATTTCTGCAGAAGATGGCTTGAGATTGGTTGTACCGATTCAGAACCATCCCTTCCTGTTTCAGAGTTCCAGAACTTGCTTTATATTAAACCCCTCCCCGTTTATCAGTTCAGGACACTGCACAGAAATACCTGGGGAGTTGGTGGCCTGGGGCATATCCAAAGGAGGACAACGCAGATATAGTCATGTTGTTTCATAATTAGCTGATGCATCTGTGCATTTTGGATCATCATTAATTCAATTAAATCTGTTAAAACAGAGGAAAGGGAAAATTAGGTTCTTACCTTGGTAATTTTCTTTCCTTTAGTCCAGCAGCAGATGAATCCATTACGAATGGGTTGTGTCCACCTACCACCAGGGGGAGATAGAGAACACTGAAAACCATAGTGCCTCTAGGATGGCTAGCTCCCATCTGCCTCTCAGTATTTTGAAGCTTCCAAAGCAGTGTTAACCACAAAGTCGCATAACATTGAGCTTTCCTCACAGTGAACGAACACCCCAGAACAGGAGCAATAACACAAAGGAAGGTCAAACTCAACCTCCTGTAGTAGAACAGAAATCCTGAAGACTGTTTTCCACTTCTCCCAATGAGGAACATATCTTCAGGAAAACTGAACACAAAACCAAAGTCAATCAGGGAGGGATCATGGATTCATCTGCTGTGACTAAGGAAAGAAATTACCAAGGTATGAACCTAATTTTCCCTTCCTTGTCATCAGCAGCAGATGAATCCATTACGAATGGGATGTATCAAAACAATCCCTAGATAGGGCAGGAAACAAGCCACACCACGCGCAAGCACTTGTGCTCCAAAAAGTGCGTCACTCCTGGCAGCCACATGCAGCCTGTAATGACGGGCAAAGAGAGCTTGAAACCAAGGAGCTGCACCATTGGCGGAGCCACAGCTGGGCCTGGGCCCACCCACTTAGGGCTCAGGCCCTTCCAACAGTAGCACATGGTAATGAAAATGTGCTCTCCACTATACTGGCACCTTCGCATGTTCAGTTTTCAGCGCATGCCTGCTGCAGACTACCAGGTGAAGAATGGAGAGAAGCATTTTCCCACCAGCTGAGATATTATTTTTGTATGTGGGGGTGGGGGACGAGAACATTTGGTGCCCACCCACTTCTTGCCTAGGCTGCCAAAATTGCTGTCTGGCTACACCCCTGAGCTGCACTACATATCTCTTGAGAGAGAGTGCTCCCATCTCAGCCCAAGAAGAAGAAATCGCTCTTGTGGAATGTGCCTTAAAGGCATCAGGCGAAGGCCGGCCAGATAGCAGATATAAAAAAAACATGGTTTCCTTAATCCAACGGGCTATAGTGGCTTTTAGACGCTGGAGACCCTCTGCGAGGACCTGCCAACAATACAAAAAGGTGATTCCGAGGTCCTGAAAGCATTTGACATCTGCAGATACTGGCAAAGAGTCCCTGCGCACATCCAGAAGGTGCAACTGCCCAAAATATTCCGGAAACTCTCCTAGAAAAAAGGGCAGATAAATAGGTGGTTTAGGTGAAATGCTGAAACCACCTTAGGCAGGAAGGAAGGCACTGTACGTACCGTAACTCCGGACTCTGAGAATTGCAGAAATGGGTCTCGACCAGGGACAGCGCTGGAGCTCAGGACACCCGTCTCGCCGATTAATGGCCACCTAAAAAAGACTGTTTTTAGAGTCACATCCTTCTCGAAGCTTGCCTTCAGCGGCTTGAGGGCGAACACTGACGAGCCGTTAATACTAGCCCCAGGTTCCAGGCTGGACAAGGGGCACGCACAGGAGGGCCGGAGCCGAAGCAACCCTCTAAGAAACCGTGCAATGTCTGGATGCGCCGCCAGGGAGAGGCCCAAGACCTTCCCCTGAAAACATGCCAAAGCTGCCACTTGAACACGCAGGGAATTATAGACCAAGCCTTTTTGTACACCATCCTGCAAAAAGTCAAGTATCGGCGAGACAGATGCCCGCACATGGGTGTGATTGCTTTAGAAACACACCGAGCCTCAAACTGGCGCCAGATCCGAGCATAAGCAACGGAAGTGGTACACTTGCGGGCCTGCAACAGAGTGGAGATGACCTGATAGAATAGCCCTTGTCTCTCAATTGCGCCCTCTCAATAGCTATGCCATAAGACCAAAACGGCATGGATCCTCCATGGTCACCGGGCCCTGCGTCAACAGGTTCTGTACCAGAGGCAAAGGAAGGGGAGCCTCCACCAGCATCTGCTGGAGGCCTGCATACCAACGCCCCGCCTGGGCCAATCTGGGGCAATGAGGATCACCATTCCTTGATGCAGCCGAATTCGCAGGAGGAGTCGCCCTATTAAGGGCCAAGGAGGGAACACATACAGGAGGCCCGGGGCCAGGGTTGAGCCAAGGCATCCAACCCCACCGAGCGAGGATCTCTCCGTCTGCTGAAAAAGGACGGGATTTTGGCATTTGTGCTTGAGGCCATAAGAATCCGCTACGGGCGTTCCCCATTTGGCACAGATCTGAAGGAACACCGTCTGCCAGTTCCCATTCCGCAGGGTCGATTTGATACCTGCTTAGAAAATCAGCTTGCACGTTGCTCTGACCTGCTGTCTGAGCTGCTGACAGAAGCTGCAGATGTAGCTCGGCCCAGTGGCATATCTGCGCGACCTCTGCGGCCAGTGCTTGACACTGAGTGCCGCCTTGTCGATATATGTAGGCCACTGCTGTCGCGTTGTCCGACAGAACTCTGCCAGTCCCTCCAGAGCCTTGTGATAGGCCAGAAGAGCCTGGAATATCGCTCTCAGTTCCAAGCGATTGATGGACCACCCCGTTTCCTCGGGTGTCCACAGACCCTGGGCATAGCTTCCCTGGCAATGTGCTCCCCAACCCTTCAGGCTGGCATCCGTTACCACCAGGCACCAATCGGGAAGCGCTAGCGGCATTCCTCGCCGCAGCATGCTGTCTGAGAGCCACCACTCCATTCTGAGTCGGGCCGCAGGGAGCCATGTGAGTCTGTGTTGATAATCCTGGGACATAGGAGACCATCGGTGAAGCAGGGCAATCTGCAGAGGTCTCATGTGCGCTCTCGCCCATGGCACCACTTCCAAGGTGGCCATCATCGACCCCAACAGCTGGACAAGTCCCAAGCTCGCGAGCGAGGCATCCTCAGGAGCAGACGGACCTGATTCTGAATCTTGCACCACTAGGAGTGGCCTAGGGGTTAGAGTGGTGGACTTTGGTCCTGAGGAACTGGGTTCGATTCCACTGCAGGCACAGGCAGCTCCTTGTGACTCTGGCAAGTCACTTAACCCTTCATTGCCCCAGGTACAAATAAGTACCTGTATATAATATGTAAGCCGCATTGAGCCTGCTATGAGTGGGAAAGTGCGGGGTACAAATGTAATTAAAATATATATATATATATTGACAACCCAGCCCAGAGATTGCAGTACTGAGACCACTCTGGCTGTTACATGATGACTCTCCTCTGCAGAGTCCGCTCTGATGAGCCATTCGTCTAGGTACGGGTGAACCCGGATACCCTCTCGCCTGAGAAAGGCAGCTACTATTACCATTACCTTGGAAAAGGTTCGGGGAGCTGTGGCGAGGCCAAAAGGCAAGGCCCAAAACTGGAAATGTTTTCCCAACACCACAAAACGGAGGAACCGTTGGTGCGGGGGCCATATAGGAATGTGCAAGTAAGCTTCTTTTAGGTCCAGAGACGTGAGGAACTCTCCTGGCTGTACCCGCCGCAATGACGGAGCGCAGGGTTTCCATATGAAAATGCTGCACTCTTTGTGACTCTTTGACTTTCTTTAAGTGGAGAATGGGCCAAAGACCCGCCTTTTCGCGGCACACAGAATAAATGGAGTAACGACCGCAGCCGTGTTCGGCGGGCGGCACAAGGATCACCAAGGTGCAACAAGACTTGTAAGGTCTCCTCTACCGCTGCCCGTTTGACGGCAGTGCTGCATCGGGACTCCACAAACACGTCTCTCACCGGGGCACCGAATTCCAATCGGTAACCTTCTCTGATCAGGTCCAGGACCCACTGATCTGAGGTAATCTTGGTCCACTCCTCGAGAAAGAGGGAAAGGCGACCTCATGCAGCTGCAAAGGAGGAGTGGACCGGCGTCCCATCATTGTGGAGGATGGCCCTGAACTCCTGGCCTTGAGCCTGCCGCTGCGGAGCGTTTGTCCGAGCAAAAGGAGTTTCTCTGCTGAAAGCGGGCACGTTGAGTAAACCCAGCAGAGCGCCCCGGGCGATACCTTCTAGCTTCACGGAAGTGAGGTCTGGAGGAGGAGGGAACCAACTGACCCTTGGAAGAAGGCCGCGGCCTATCCTCAGGTAACCGCTGGGGTTTAGCATCCCCCAGGTCTTTAACAATCTTCTCCAACTCCTCTCCATAACAGAAGGCCCTGACAGGGCAACTTCACCAGCGTTTGCTTAGAGGCCATGTCAGCCGCCCAATGCCGTAGCCATAGAAGGCGGCGGCGGCAGACACTGCCACAGACATCTATTTAGCCGAAGCTCTGACCAGATCATAGAGGGCGTCAGCTAAAAACGACAAGGCCGACTCATGCGCAGTGCAACCTCAGCGAGGGACTCTGCACCATCCACGGGCTGTTCCACTGCCTGTTGTAACCAAGGGAGGCAGGCTCGAGCAGCATAAGAACTGCAAACAGATGCCCTTAAGGCTAGGCCCGAAATCTCAAAGGACCGTTTTAGCGCTGATTCCAGCCGCCGGTCCTGAATGTCCTTCAGGGCGACCCTCCCTCTACTGGGAGGGTGGTCTTTCTTGTCACTGCCGTGACTAAGGCATCCACTTTAGGCATCCCAAAACGGGCCGAGTGCTCCTCACTCAGAGGATAAAGATGCCCCATCACCCTGGCACTTTCAAGGGCCCCTCGGGGTCAGCTCATTGAGCAGAAATAAGCTCTTGGATGGAGTCATGCAAAGGAAAGGCACGAGCAGGCATCTTAGTACCCGCCATCCTCGGATTACCAGAGGAAGCCTCGCCTTGAACAGGGTCATCAATAGAGAGGGCCTGTAAGGCATCAGAGATAAGCGCTGGCAGTTCATCGCGGTGGAAAATCCGAACCGCAGTGGGATCATCCAGATCCAGTGGCAAACTGGCACCTTCCTCTGGCTCCTCAGACCACGAAGGCCTGCCAGATCCCTCAGAGTCCCCACAGCCCGACCACAGTGGGGGGGAAAAGGGGGGTGCGCCACTCTCCGACAGGGGATTTACCGTCTATGCTTAGTGTGCATCCAACGCTCAGGGGCATCCACGTCTGATATCAGCCCCGGGCCATCATCAGTCGGAGGGGGACCAGGTAGCAACGCAGTGTCAGACACCTGCGGCAGAGCTCTTTTCAGCCTGAAGGCTTTATGTAAAATAAGCACAAACTCGGGGGACAAAAACTCGCCCTGACCTCCCGTCTCTGAATTAGGAGCCATGGGGAACGGAGCTCCTCTGGTAGCCTCGGCCCGAGGCACCCCTCTGCTCTCAGATTCCTCCGCAACCACGGGGGTCGAGCCATGTGGCACTTCCAAGATGGCGCCCGCTGCCAGCTCCATCGAGCGGGAAGAATCATCACTCGCCATGGTCATACTGGCTCTACAGTCTAAACAGCACATTTTACAGAGCCCCGCTGCTGATCTGCGCTTGCCACAACGGGAACAGCGCTTAACTCCCTCAGCAGCCATCGCCGAAAAACGACGGAATAAAATTCAAAATGGCGGCTTCGTGCCAAAATCACCCCGATCGGAACGCTGTCTGCGGGCCCTCCCCGGAGGAGCTGAGTACCGCTCTTACCTCAAAGGACCGAGTCCACAAGCTCCGGTCACGCTGCACAGTCAGGAAAAGCCTCAGAAATAGCAGCGCTGAAAAGCGCGGGTTTTTTTTGTTTTTTTTAACACTGTGAGGAAGTTGGAGGCAAACAGCTAAAGAGGCACTCCGGAGGCAGAAGAGGGTGGGAAAGGCAGGGAAAGGGTGAACCTATATGCCTGCATCCACACAGGGGGAAGGGTAAGGCAGGGAAAGGGCAAACCTATGTACCTTTAAAGTGGGCTCCACTTAGCCACAACACCCCTGCTACAACTGGCAAAAGCACAGGAGCCACCCCAGGCAGAATCTTGAAGGAGCTGAACAAGCTGCGTCCAACCCTGCTGGGAGATAGAGAACACTGAAAATCATAGTGCCTCTAGGACGGCTAACTCCATCTGCCTCTCAGTATTTCTCTATCTCCCCCTTCTGGTAGGTGGACACAACGCATTTGTAATGGATTCATCTGCTGCTGATGACAAGGAAGATGTGTGTATCTGAGTTACAGAACTAGGTGCGATGAATGTCATGTTCAATATTTATCACAAAAGGGATGTCTTTCTCTCCCTCTCCTAGCACATATTTTATTCAATAAATTTTACCAGTATAGTGTTCCCACCAATGCACTTGGTTGTCATTTATTCCCAGTTCTGTACCATCCTCAGACAGCTTCATCCATTCAGGGTTGACATGTCTGGACTACTGAACTGGGACACCAGAGCTGTAGACAAACCCTGCAAAAGACGGTCCTTTCCTTCCCACTCCCTCCTAGCCCTCTGACCCTCATCCTCTTCCCCCTTCTGTCCTGGTTCCAGTCTTTCTTCCTCCTCCTCCTCTCTAGTCCTCCTTCCCCTGCTCTGTTCCCTTCTCTGTCTTCCCTCTCATCAACATCATTTTTCTCTACCAGATCTACTGGGCACTGTTTGGATCAAACCATGTGGTGCTGTGGCAGGTCAAGAAGCAACCAGAATGCTAGGAATTATTAGGAAAGGAATCGAGAATAAAACAAAGAACACATAATACCTTTGTTTCACTCCATGGTGCAACTGCGCCTTTGAGCATCATGTAACATAGTAACATAGTAGATGACGGCAGAAAAAGACCTGCATGGTCCATCCAGTCTGCCCAACAAGATAAACTCATATGTGCTACTTTTTGTGTATACCCTACTTTGATTTGTACCTGTGCTCTTCAGGGCACAGACCGTATAAGTCTGCCCAGCACTATCCCCGCATCCCAACCACCAGCCCCACCTCCCACCACCGGCTCGGCATAGACATTATAAGTCTGCCCAGCACTATCCCTGCTTCCCACGGCTCTGGCACAGACCGTATAAGTCTGTCCAGCACTATCCCTGCTTCCCACAGCTCTGGCACAGACCGTATAAGTCTGCCCAGCACTATCCCCGCCTCCCAACCACCGGCTCTGCATATCGCAAAAAGGATATAGCAGAATTAGGAAAGGTAAAGAGAAGGGTGACCGAAAGGAGGTGGAATGAGTCAAATAGGAAAGGATGAAGAGGTTAGGGCTTTTCAGTTGGAGAAGAGACACCGAGGGGGGATTTGAAAGAGGTCTATAAAATACTGATGGAGTGGGACTGGTAAACATGAATCGATTGTTATTCTTTCAAAAAGTTAAAAACGAAGGGACACTCTATGAAGTTACTAAATAGCACATTTAAAACAAAACGAATTTTCATACTGGGTCAGGCCAAAGCCCTATCAAGTGTCATCCTGTTTCTAACAGTGGTCAATCTAAGTTGGAAGTACCTGGCAGGATACTTCAAAGTAGACGGATTCCATGTTACCAACCCCCAGGGATAAGCAGTGGATTTTCCCAGATCAGGAGCGTTCAGGTATGGAAAGCTAAGTGTGTGTACGTGGTGGAGGTGAGTTGTTTTGATAACCCACGTCACCTCCTTCCCTGCATCTGTTCTAATAAGAAAGAGCCTGCCCCCCCCTTCTTCTCCCTCCTGCATCACAGCTTAAATGAAAGGAAGACTCCACTCTGCCCCAGCACCCCTTCCCTCTCTCCTGTAGTTAATAAGGTAAAAAAAAGAAAGAAGTCCCCCCCCCCCACTTCGAAAAGAAAGACAGAAGTCCAAAAGACAGCCGGCGTGGTTAAAAAGTGAGGTGAAGGAAGCTATTAGGGCTAAAAGAAAGGCCTTCAGAAAATGGAAGAAGGAACTGTCTGAAAATAACAAGAAGCAGCATAAGGAGTGTCAAAGCAAATGCAAGGTGCAGATAAAGAAGGCCAAGAGGGATTACGAAAAGAAGATAGCATTAGAGGCAAAAAAACATAGTAAAATTTTTTCAGTATATTAAAAGTAGGAAGTGTTGGATTATTTGTAGTAAATAATTAGCAGATTTTAGTACACACAGCTTCAGCTTTAGAAATGTTAATTTCTTTCTTCATCTCTCTCTCATTCACCCCTGAATAATTCACTGCTGAGTCACTTTAAAGTTGAAGTAACAAAACATCTGTTTACTCACAGTTTGTAGTTAGATTATAATCAGACAGGCTTATATATACATATTACTATACATTTGTATTATCAGCTCCTTCCATGTGCTTAGATGGTAATGGATGCTCACACCACCATAGATCCTCTCAGGTTAGGAGAGATCATGAGCTCCATGTGCTCCATGTGCTGCATCTGCTGCATCTAACCCCCACAGGAAGTTGCATAGCTGTGTGACCTCTCTAAGTAATTCACATCAGAGGTCACAGAGTAATCACAGAGAAATAATAGGTGACAGTCAATGCATGTAAAAATACAATACATTCCAACAAACCCCTTCTCATGCATAACTGTCATGCAATTATTTATTCATACAAAGTCCAAGCTTTATACGCAGATTCACAAAATGTTCTCTGGGTAACGGTTTGGTCATGATGTCAGCTGTCATCTCACTGGTGTGACAATAGTGTAGACTGATGACCCCTTCTTTCGCCAACTCTCGCACGTTGTGGTATTTCGTTGCGATGTGCTTGGTGCGTGACTGAACCTTGTCATTCTGTGACAGTCGGATGCAGCTCTGATTATCTTCCATTATCTGGATTGGTCTCTGTTCAGCTATTCCGAAATCCAGCAAAAGTTTTTCAATCCACATCAGTTCTCTGCACGCTTCCGATACGGCCACGTATTCAGCTTCTGTAGAAGACAAACTCACAATACTTTGTTTATGACTGGCCCATGAAATTTGTACATTTCCATACATAAACACATATCCACTTGTGGATTTATAATCAGAATGATCCCCTGCCCAATCTGAATCACAGTAACATATTAGTTTTGGATTACTATTGGCTGAAATCTTTAATTTACAATCAATGGTACCCTTTAAATACCTTACCATCCTTTTAACTGCAGTCCAATCTGATTTGGTAGGTGAGCTGACCCTTCTGCTCAAAATTCCTACTGCATTTGCTATATCAGCCCTGTATGTGGTAGCTAGATATAAAAGCTTACCTATGGCTGATCTATATTGGATGTTATCTGGTAAAGGTTCTCTTACTGTTTCATCCTTCAGAAATCAGTGATCATGGGAGTGCTTACAACTTGGGCATCTTGCATACCTAAACTTTCAATAAGCTCATTTATTTTCTGCTTCTGGCTTAGAAGATAAGAACCATCATTTTGTTTCTCAATTTCTATACCAAGATAGTATGACACATTACCCAGTTCTTTTATCTCAACATTGTGGTTTAAACACTTTACAATGTCCTTGTACTCTTGCTCACTTTTGCTTGCAATGAGCAGATCATCAACAAAAGCTAAAATGTATGCATATTGTCCATTTGTGCACCTAGTGTACAAGCATTTATCTGCTTCACCTTGCTTAAATCCCAAATTTGTCAATATTTCATGCAATTTTTCATTCCAACATTTTGCACTTTGCTTTAATCCATAAAGACCTTTGTTTAATTTACACACTAGCTGTCTTTGTTTTGTATTTATGAAACCTGTTGGTTGTTCCATGTACAAGTCTTCAGTTATATCTCCGTGAAGAAATGCTGTTTTCACATCAATGTGGTTTACTTGCATGCCTTTTGAGACTGCAATGCTCAGAAGTGTTCTGATTGTCGTGTGTTTCACTACAGGTGCAAACACTTCATCAAAATCTTCTCCATATTTTTGAAGATATCCCTTTGCCACTAATCTTGCTTTATACCTTTCCACTTTTCCTTGTGCATTCCTTTTTAACTTGAATATCCATTTGCATCCTATAGCTTTCTTGCCAGGAGGTAATTTTGTAAGAATCCAAGTATTATTTTTATCCAATGCATCAATTTCTTCTTGTGCAGCTTTATGCCATTCAGCAGCTTCTTCTGCTGGCATTTTCTCAATCTCATCCCATGTTAAGGGCTCTTGAGCTTCTGCTGACTTTGTTAGGTAAGACAGTCTTGGGGGTGGAACACCTTTGTTTTCCCTGGATGAGCGTCTGACAACAGGTTGGTCTGACCTTTCCGCATCCTCTAAATCTGAGAGTCCTTCTCCAATTGATTCCCCTTCTCCAACTGTACTGTCTTCTTCAATGATCCTTTCTGTGTCTGCTTCCTCTGCCTGTTCCTCGTTAGATACAGGTGAGTTGCTTTCAGACATCTGCCTTGGTATGGCATTTATACACACTGGCATGTCTATTATGGTTCTAGTTTCATATTCTGGATGATAAGGCTCATCTGGGATAATCCAGCCTTTATCAACCCTTTTGTTTTCATCAAAATATGTAACATGTCTTATGCCAACAATGCCAGTTTTCAGATTCAAAATTCTATATCCTTTGTGTCCTGGAGCATAGCCAACTAAAATGCCCCTTTCTGTTGTGGAATCCAGCTTATGCCTTCTTTGCTTTGGTACATGAGCATATGCTGTACTTCCAAATGTTCTTATGTGTGACAGGTTTGGCTTCCTACCATGCCATGTCTCATGTGGTGTGCGCTGAGCGCCTTTAGTTGGCATTCTGTTTTGTAGGTACACTGCTGTGAGAATTGCTTCCCCCCATAGTCTTTTAGGGAGATTGCTATCTGACAGCATACATCTGGTCATTTCCACAAGTGACCTAAATTTTCTCTCTGCAACAGAATTTTGCTCTGGTGTATAAGCTACTGTTGTGATATGCTGAATGCCTTCTTGTTCTAGAAATGTGCGCATGCTTTGTGAAATGAACTCACCACCATTGTCAGTCTGAAGAACCTTTGGTTTTCTTTCAAATTTATTGCTCACCATGGCTACGTATTTCTTCAGCATGTCTGTGACTTGACTTTTTTCTTTCAGCAAATAGGCAACACAATATCTAGAGAAATCATCCAAGAATATTAGCACAAATCTGTTATTTCCCAATGATGGGATATTAAACGGTCCACATAAGTCACTGTGTATTAAGTCCAGCACTTTATTACTCCTATTTCCTGTGTATGCAGGAAATGAGGGTCTCACACCTTTTTGAGTAACACAGTCTATGCATTTCTCCATTTTACCAGCATCTGCACTTATCTGAATGCCGGTGGCCAGTTGCTTACTGTAAAGATCCTGGATCACCTTAGAATCACGATGTCCCAGGCGGCGGTGCCAGATTTCCAGACTACATTTACCATCATTCTTCCTTACTTGCGCCATATGTGAGGCTTCACCTGAAATGCTCAGTTTATAAACATCATTATGCATAAAAGCTTCAGCATACACTTCATCATTTTTAGAGATTGTGCACTTACTGTTTTCAAAATGAATCACAAATCCCTTCTTATCTAATGTAGATACACTAAGCATATTGCAAACTGCTTGGGGAATATACAAGACATCACTTACAGGAATTTCTTTAACTTCATTAGACACTTTGCATTTTAAGAATCCAATACCTTTTGCTTGGATCTTAGCAGTCCCTGCGTTTGCAGTTTTAAGAATACCTTCCTCTGGACACATTTCCTGAAAGAAATCCTTAGAATTGGTTAAATGGCATGTGCTCCCCGAATCCAAAATCCAAGTACTTTCATTTGAATTATTATTTACCATAGTCAAAGATTTTTCTGTCATTAGAAAGCCCTTGTGTTTATCTTTGTCCTTCATACATTTCCTGGTTTGAAAATTCTTTAGTTCCATTGGCTTAGGTGAGCTAGAGGGAGTGTTTTGTGTTTCCTTACACCATTTAGATACATGTCCCTCCTTTCCACATGAGTAGCAAATCAGCTTGCCCTTGGGTGGAGTTTTCCCATAGCTCCGCCTTCCTCTGTTCTTTGCCAAGAAATTTGTTTCATTTCTCTCTGACTTGCTTTGAGAACACATCTCCTCAGAATCATTTATTATGCATTCCTGCCTTAGTTTTGATGTTGTCTGTTCAAAAGATTGCCCTTCAATGGCCTCATTTACAGACCTAAAAACATCAAACTTCTTTGATAGTGAGGTAAAAAGAAATGCTCTTTTCAATGCATCACACATGGGAATTCCAGAAAGTTCTAGCTTTTGAAATGAAGACATAAGATACATAATGTGATCATTACATTTACTTTTATCCCTTAATTTGGTTTCATTCAACTCTGCCAACCAAATTGGTTGCTGCTTTGCATATGTAGTTGCATACATAGTTCTCAGTTTATATAAAATGTCCTTTGGTGTATCTTTTCCCTCCACTAATATGGCTTGTTTCTCTGAGAGAGCTTCCAAAAGCATGCACTTCACATAATAGTTTGCATTGTCCCATTCAGCCATATTTTCAGCTGTTCTGTCTTGGTCTAAGCATATATCTAATCTTTTTGCTCGAAGGAAACATATGAATCTTAATTCCCACTGCTGATAATTAAACTCAGTTAATCTAGGCACCTTGAGAGAATAGAACAATGGTGAATTTCTTCCCTCAGCCATTTTCTTAGCCTTCTGTCTGCTGTGTGGGGGGAGAGAGAGACAGACTGAATCTTTCCTTTAAAACTTAAGAGAAAAATGTGGCCTTTTTTTCTGCCTGGTAATATTTCTCTTCTTTTTCAATTCCTGGACCCTGGGCCCATAACCCTTTTGTTGGATTATTTGTAGTAAATAATTAGCAGATTTTAGTACACACAGCTTCAGCTTTAGAAATGTTAATTTCTTTCTTCATCTCTCTCTCATTCACCCCTGAATAATTCACTGCTGAGTCACTTTAAAGTTGAAGTAACAAAACATCTGTTTACTCACAGTTTGTAGTTAGATTATAATCAGACAGGCTTATATATACATATTACTATACATTTGTATTATCAGCTCCTTCCATGTGCTTAGATGGTAATGGATGCTCACACCACCATAGATCCTCTCAGGTTAGGAGAGATCATGAGCTCCATGTGCTCCATGTGCTGCATCTGCTGCATCTAACCCCCACAGGAAGTTGCATAGCTGTGTGACCTCTCTAAGTAATTCACATCAGAGGTCACAGAGTAATCACAGAGAAATAATAGGTGACAGTCAATGCATGTAAAAATACAATACATTCCAACAGGAAGCCGGTAAAAGAATCGGTTTGGCCGCTGGATGACCGAGGGGTAAAAGGGGCGATCAAGAAAAACAAAGATGTAACGGAGAGATTAAATTAATTCTTTGCTTCGGTCTTCACCGAGGAACATTTCAAGCGGTACAGGGTTTCACAATTTTTCGAAGAAGTATTGTCGGCTCGACCCCTGTCCTAACTATCTGCTCAAGTTTGCACCTCCATGTTTTCTTGCGGACCTTACAACCTACTGCAACTTCATGCTGGAGCGTGGTCTATTCCCTGTAGCGCATGGCAATACATTACTCACTCCAGTCCCAAAGGACTCCAAGAAAAAAAGTGGTGATCTTACTAATTATTTCCCTATTGCCTCAATACCTCTTTTTGTAAAAATAATGGAAAGCATGGTGACGAAACAACTTACAGACTTCCTTGACCAGTTTTCCATGAATCTCAGTCTGGCACATTTAGACTGATGCTGGACAAAACTTCTACATGATAAACATAAAGGAATCCTGTTCAGAAGAAATGGATCCTCAGGAGCTTAGCCGAGATTGGATAACAGAGCCGGTAGTGGGAGGCGGGGCTGGTGGTTGGGAGGCAGGGATAGTGCTGGGCAGACTTATATGGTCTGTGCCCTGAAAAAGACAGGTACAAATCAAGGTAAGGTATACACAAAAAAGTGGCACATTTCTTGGGCAGACTGGATGGACCGTGCAGGTCTTTTTCTGCCGTCATCTACTATGTTACTATAAATACCTTTCTGTGAAAAAGTAGTAATAAAAAAGGCAAGTGCACTTTTATAATATACCACTGCAACATGTCAGCGCTTATAGCCTCGATGAGAACGGAGAAGTGTTAATGAAATAATTACTCAGCTTAGTAGAGTTCGTGTTATCCTTTTATTTTAGATTTACTTTTTTTTAGATTCTCCCAGATTTCCTAAAACTTGGATCTGAAATTATGGACTTGAGTGTCATTTACCTGAAATGAATTTCTTGCTTTGTAAAACTTTACTTTATGGACACTTTTCCAATCAAGATTGCTTCTTGTATAAAATTGTATAAATGGAAAAAAAAAAATAATATACCACTGCAATTCACAAAACAAAAGGAGCAAGTTCCCAAATGCTATCTTTTTCTTTTGATGTAGGCACAGGAAAATGCTCCCAGGTTTCAACTTAATTCATGTTTAATATGGGGTATAAATGTCATAAATAAATAAATAAATAGAAACTCTGAATGTTGAGCACCTGATTCTCATAACATGATGTCTGTTTTAGTGGCCCTTTACCAGGAGAAAAAAAAATCTCTGCAGGAACATAACGGTGCTAGGGTGTCCCTATAACCAGCCCCTCCAAATAACACAGTGATTATAACAGATTACTACTCTACCTATGAAAAGTTATGAAAAGTTATTCTGTCATTATACTTGCTCTGTGTACATCAGTATGCTGCACAAACTGGCATGTTTGAAATTATAAGTGAGAATAAATCAAAATGCCACCAAACAATAAAGAATGACAATGTGGATAAAGCAGCTCATAGGCTCGCTCGCTTCCTCCTTCCACCTGCATGGGCCAGTGCTGTGATCTCGGCTTCCTGATCCCCAGGCCAAACTCTGCCATTATCAAACCTCTGACTATTCTTCCATTTTGCTCTTATCTGCAGACACACTTTCCTTCTTCATCACTTACAATTGAGGAAGCCTGGATCTACCCCTGATATCTGTGGAACCTGCTGGTCTCTTTTTATTCCCTACATGGACTCCATTGACCAGCACAGAGTCCTGCTTCTCAGCCAACTTTTTCTCATATCCACACTCTCTCACCTTCCTTGGCATGTCCAGGCCGGACTGGTTGGGTGAGAGGGGTCATCGCTGCTGGGATCTGCTGAAATATTGTTGTTGGTTATTGAGGTATCTAGAAGACAATGAAAACATCACCCAGTCAGAGAAAAACTGTGAACCTGAAGCAAAGTAAAGATGAACTGGATCTTTTATGGTATTACTCTTGTTTTCCAGTTCAAGTTGTATGACTTATTTCCCTGTCCAAATTGACTTACAATGAAGGCCTCAATTTTCAGAGATTTCTGCCCCGTTAAACTCCGCAGAGCCGGCCAACTGCCAATATTCAGCTGCACAAGTGGTTAGTGCCACTGAATATTGCCTGTGACCACCATGTCTGGTTAGAGCCAGGGTAGTCCAGGGGGAAGGCTAGAACTTTACCGGTTAGGGGTCATATTCAGTCTGCTAACTGGCTAAGTAAACAGTTAAAATTAGGACAGCAAAAAGGCTGACAACTTTATCTGCCAAACTAACTGAGCACTGGTCTAAATATTGGCTGCTGCCTGGTTAATTTCCACCCATGCCTGGTCTCACCCTGATAATGCTGGAACCCAGACATGGCCCGGCATTGAATATCAGGGGTTAATTCAACCTGAAGCTATAAGCGACTTAAAAATCATTGACTGCCGTAGCCTGAATTTCTTCCCCTTCTACCTAAGGAAATGGAGGGCAAAGAGAAAGGTCACAAAGCATACCAGTGGAATAAATGGGATTTGACCCTTGATTTCCTTGGTGTTCAATCTACTTCTCTAACTCCTCCACTCCAGCTGGAACTGCCTAGCCTGGAAAAGTTCAGCGACATGATCAACTATCAAGCTAGGTGCAAAGCAGTGGCATAGCCAGACCTATCATTTTGGGTGGGCCTTGCAAACTCCCCCCTCCCTCTGTCTTGCATCTCTGTCCCTCTCCTTCACCCTCGGATCCAGCATTTGTACCCCCCCCCCCCCTCTATTGTCTGGCAACCCCTTCTCACCTTGCCTGGTCTACATCAGCATCTTTGCTGCCGTACCAGCAATGTACTTCAGACCTCACAGACTTTCCTTTGCGGCATCCCATCAGAGAGAAAACAGGAGCTGACATCAGCGAGGATGGAATGTGGCAAAGGGAAGCCTGTGGGAACGATGCAGGCAGTGGATGTGCGTCACTGCTGTGCAGGCGAAGATGTGGAGGTAGATTGCAGAGAGAGGCTGAGCCATGGGCAAGGTGGGGATCTGGGGACGGAAGAGAGGAGAACGAGGTGGCTTTCACTGAACTTTGTTTGTGGGCCAGAGAGGATGAGTCTGAGCTAAGAATGGGTTAGCCTGTGCCCACCCAGGCCTACCTGTTATGTGAGCATGCTGTTAGGGGTTTAATTTGTTTACTTACTCTAATTTGTGAATCACATTTCCTTGATGCTCTAAAAGCAATTAACATGCCATGAACATATTTAGGTATCTAGCTAACACACATGAATTCGCCAAACCCAACTAATGGCACTAGAACCGTTTAAAAGCACCCTCCTAAAATTTACTGGTCAATATTCAGCCGGCAGTAGTAGGAACTTTCACGTAAGTACTGGAAACAAATTTCCACTTTTAAAAGATATGTATAGAGGGGGCCTCTAGGGGTGTATCAGATAAATATTTGTTAGCTGAGATGGGTTCAAAATGAGTGATATTAAATGTTGCACAGTGGTTCTGATGACCTGTGGAATGATAAAACTCCTACCCCTCTTCCCTGCCCTTCTAATCTTTCTATATTGTAGTTCTACCCTGTTGCTCATGTCCTGTCATTGTTGGGTTGTACGATACATGTTGTTGTTTGTTTGTTTTTTTGTAACTTCTAAGTACTTTTAGCATGTAAGCTGCCCAGACATCTATTTGATGGGTGAGAAAGAAAATATCTAATGAAACTTTGTAGGGTGATACATCAACAGACCATATAATAGCATTAATATAAGATGAGAGGTTGGACTCTCTACAGGTAGGGTGGGGGTGGCTTTCAGTGTTATTGCCATATTCACAGTGATTTCCATGTTTCTGTCTCCCAGCTGGACAGCTTTTGTTTCCAGTCTGCTAGTTTAATTTTCAACCATTAGAAATAGGGCTGTACATTGATTAAAATTATTAATTGCACGATTGTGATTACAATTTTTAATTGAACAATTGCATAAAACACCCACCTCACACTGCCTCCTGTACAAAGCAATACATAGATAACAGATGTAAATTCTCAAAACTGACACATTTCTATTACTAAAATACAAGCAAAATCATTTATCTTGCCTGCCTGGTGCGAAGGTGGCGGACCTCACGCATCACCTAGGTAGGATTTTAGATAGTGCTGGGGAGGAGTCGGCTGTCTTGGTACATGTGGGTACCAATGACATAGGAAAATGTGGGAGAGAGGTTCTGGAAGCCAAATTTAGGCTCTTAGGTAGAAAGCTCAAATCCAGATCCTCTAGGGTAGCATTTTCTGAAATTTACCCATTCCACGCACAGGGCCCAAGAGACAGGCAGAGCTCCAGAGTCTCAATTCGTGGATGAGATGCTTGTGCAGGGAGGAGAGTTTTAGATTAGTTATGAACTGGGCAACATTCTGGGGAAGGGGGAGCCTATTCCGAAAGGATGGGCTCCACCTTAACCAGGGTGGGACCAGGCTGCTGGCATCGGCTTTTAAAAAGGAGAGCAGCTTTTAAACTAGAAACTGGGGGAAGGCAGACATTCGTTCAAAAGCACATGTCGAACTTTATGGATTTATATCGAATACATGTGTATCCAACTCTAATCTACTCATAATAGGGGACATAAACCTACACCTGGAAGACCCTAATGCAACCAATGCATGTGATTGTAAAGACTTCCTACAACTATGGGACCTTAGCTTGCCCAATATGCAAGCTACACATGTCAAAGAATCACTCAATTGACCTCTTAACATACAAACTATCCTTAGACTCATACTTACAGATACAAAATGGACGGCTATACCATGGTCAGATCACCATAAATTAAACATAACCCTACAATGGTGGAAAAAAGATACGCACACCAAACAAGAATGCACCATATACACCACTAGAGGACAGATTGATCCTGCTACATTCTGGCAACAGCTTTACAAAAATGAATGGCTAGCACAGACGGACTCCAAACACTATCTCCAAAATTGGGACGACAGATGCAGGAGCATATTAGACGAAATTGCACCTTTACAAACAAGAACCACACGAAGACACAGCTCAATACCTTGGTTCAACGAAGAACTGAAAAAACTAAACACACAAGTCAGGAGACTTGAACGCGCATGGCAAAAAATGAATACACATTCAAAGCATGGAAACAAACGCAAAGAAAATACAAATATACAATAAGACAAACCAAAAGAACATACTACAAAACCAAAATAGGACCAGACTACAAAGATGCACACAAACGCTACCAACTCGTACATAAACTAATAGACACCACACTGATCACCACAGACAGCACAGACACCCCAACGGCAGACCAACTTGCCAAATACTTCAATGAGAAAATAATAAAACTTCGATCCACTCAATATCACTAATCACGAAAAAGTCTTGGATTGCCTGGACCCTACTCCTGGTGAATACCCAGCAGATCGAATCTGGAATGACTTCGATATGCTAACTGAAGATATCATCATCCAAGCACTCAACAAATTTTCCAAAACCTACTCCAAACTGGATATTTGCCCCAGTAGCCTCATAAGGTTCGCCCCCAAATGCTTCATAACAGACCTTACGTCACACCTGAACTACATGCTACAACACGGACTCTTCCCCAAGGACAATGGAAACATACTACTTACACCCATACCCAAAGACACAAAGAAAAATTAAATGACACAACCAACTATCGACCAGTAGCATCCATCCCCCTGATAGTAAAACTAATGGAAGTATGGTAACCAATCAACTTACCAACTACCTAAATAAATTCACGATACTACATGAATCACAGTCAGGATTTCAATCCAACCACAGCACCGAAACAGTGCTAACCACCCTCATAACCAAATTTAAACAACTAATTGCAACAGGAAACAATGTGCTACTCCTACAATTTGAAATGTCCAGCGCGTTCGACATGGTCAGCCACCAAATACTCCCGAACAACCTAGACTACTTCGGGATTGGAGGAAACGTTCTAAGATGGTTTAAAGGCTTCCTAACAACAAAAACTTAGGTGATCTCAAACTCAAAAACGTCAACACCGTAGAAACCTGAATGTGGAGTACCACAAGTTCCACCGCTCTCACCAACCCTATTTAATTTAATGATGACAGCTTTAGCCAAATCGCTATCCAACCAAGGACTCAACCCATACATGTTACGATACATCCCATTTAAAAAAAGACATAACTGAAATCGCAAATGAAATCATACACAGCCTCCAAATAATGAACTCATGGGCGAACGCATTCCAACTAAAGCTAAACACATAAAAAACACAATGTCTCATCCTGTCCTTACAATACAACACAAACAAACCTAATTCCATAAACACCCCAGAATACAGCCTTCCGGTCACTGACAGCCTGAAAATTCTGAGAGTCACAATTGACCGAAATCTCACACTCGAAGACCATGCGAAAAACACAGCAAAATAATGTTCTATTCAATGTGGAAACTTAAAAGAATCAAACCATTCTTCCCAAGGGAAGTATTCAGCAGCCTTGCACAATCAATGGTGCTAAGTCATCTAGACTACTGCAACGCCATCTACGCCGGATGCAAAGAACAAATCATTAAGAAGCTTCAAACTGCCCAAAACACAGCAGCCAGACTCATATTTGGGAAAGTGAAATACGAAAGCGCCAGACCCCTAAGAGAAAAATTACACTGGCTTCCTTTAAAAGAACAAATTGCATTCAAAGTTTGCACCCTGGTCCACAAAATTGTCTACGGGGAAGCCCCAACCTACATGTCAGACCTCATAGACTTACCTATTAGAAATGCAAAAAGATCATTACGCACATTCCTCAATCTCCACTATCCTACCTGTAGAGGACTAAAATATAAATCCACATATGCGTCCAATTTCTCATACATTTGCACGCAGCTATGGAACGCACTACCGAAGGCCATAAAAACAACGCAAGATCTAACCATCTTCCGAAGGCTACTGAAAACAGATCTCTTCAAGAAGGCATACCATAAACATCCATCTTAAATTCTGAATAATAAAGCTACACACGATCTATGCTAAACCGAAACCGCATCACAACACTGATTAACCTTCTTGCTATTAATGATCAAGCACTACCACTTTAAACCTTATGTCAAATAGGGTCTCTCTATAGTCGATGACCAAATTTATGTTTCAACCAACGAAACCTTCATGCAATACCCTAATGTATTCTTCTTTCTATCTATATATGCACATGTTATATATATATATATATATATATATATATATATATATATATATATATATATATATATACCATGATCAGTTCCATATGTGCTGTGTACCATGTATGTTACCATGTATGTATGCACCTTAACGTAACACCATTTGTAATTCTGTTAACCGCCATTACAGCAAATGTAAGCCACATTGAGCCAGCAAATTGGTGGGAAAATGTGGGATACAAATGCTACTAATAAATAAATAAATCCTGATAGTGAAGTTGCAAAAGAGACCGTAGTAGATCAGGTGTATTTAAATAAAAATAAAAATCAGACAAAAGATTGCAAATTAATACTGTCAAGTACTGAGCATGATGTAAATAGGAACAACAAACATAGTTTGAAATGTCTATATGCGAATGCCAGGAGCCTAAGAAATAAGATGGGAGAGTTAGAATATATTGCACTAAATGAAAAATTAGATATAATAGGCATCTCTGAGACCTGGTAGAAGGAGGATAACCAGTGGGACACTGTCATACCGGGGTACAAATTATATCGTAGTGATAGGGTGGATCGAATTGGTGGAGGGGTAGCATTGTATGTTAAGGAGAGCCTTGAATCAAATAGATTAAAAATTCTGCAGGAAACAAAACACTTCTTGGAATCACTGTGGATTAAAATTCCATGTGTAAAGGGGAAAAGGATAGTGATAGGAGTGTGTACTACCGTCCACCTGGCCAGGATGAACAGACGGATGCAGAAATGTTAAAGGAAATTAGGGACGCAAACAAATTGGGCAACACAATAATAATAATAGGTGATTCCAATTACCCCGATATTGACTGGGTAAATGTAACATTGGGGCATGTTAGGGAAGTAAAATTCCTTGATGAAATCAAGGACAGCTTTATGGAGCAGCTGGTACAGGAGCCGACAAGAGAAGGAAAAATTCTAGACCTAGTCCTTAGTGGAGCGCATGATCTGGTGCAGGAGGTAATGGTGCTGGGGCCGATAACAGTGATCATAATATGTTCGGATTTGATAGTAGCTTTGAAGTAAGTATACATAGGAAATCAAATACGTTAGCATTTAACTTTCAAAAAGGAGACTATGATAAAATGAGAAGAACAGTGAAAAAAAATTTAGAGGAGCGGCTGCGAGGGTCAAAAATTTACATCAGGCGTGGGTGCTGTTCAAAAACACCATCGTGGAAGCCCAGGCCAAATATATTCCGTGTATTAAAAAAGGAGGACTGAAGACCAAACGACAGCCGGCATAGTTAAAAAGTAAGGTGAAGGAAGCTATTAGATCTAAAAGAAAATCCTTCAGAAAATGGAAGAAGGAGCTGACTAAAAATAATAAGAAACAGCATAAGGAATGTCAAGTCAAATGCAAAGCGCTGAGAAGGAAGGCTAAGAGGGACTTCGAAAAAAAAGATTGTGTTGGATGCCAAAACACATAGTAAAATTTGTTTTAGATATATTAAAAGCAGGAAGCCGGCAAAAGAATCGGTTGGACCGCTGGATGACCGAGGAGTAAAAGGGGCGATCGGGGGAAGACAAAGCCATAGTAGAGAGATTAAATTAATTCTTTGCTTCGGTCTTCACCTAGGAAGATTTGGGTGGGATACCGGTGCCAGAAATGGTATTCAAAACTTTGGAGAAATTTAATTAATTCTCTGTAAACCTAGAGGATGTAATGGGGCAGTTCTACAAACTGAAGAGTAGCAAATCTCCTAGACCGGATGGTATTCATCCCAGACTACTGACAGAATTGAAAAATTTACTTGCAGAGTTATTGTTAGTAATATGTAATTTATCCTTAAAATCGAGCGTGGTACCGGAAGATTGAAGGGTGGCCAATGTAACGCTGATTTTTTAAAAAGGTTCCAGAGGAGATCCGGGAAATTATAGACCTGTGAATGTTGGTGCCGGGCAAAATGGTAGAGACTATTATAAAGAAGAAAATTACAGACAGGGCCGGTCTTAGGCAGAGGCGACCAAGGCGGCCGCATAGGGCCCCGCGCTTAAGGGGGCCCCACACAGCGCACCTCAACTCTGCCTCTCTGAGCCCTGATCGCTCGGACCACATCATCATGATCCCGCACTCGCTCCGGACTGCATCATCATGATCGCTCCACTCCCGCCTCCCGCCACCGGTGCCCCCCCCCCCCGCTGAGTCCGCCGTCAGCTCCCGCCTCCCAGTCACAGGACAACGAGTGTTGCAGCGACGGCACGGCCCCGACAGACAGTTGCAGGCACGACGGCTCACCCCAGCTTTTCCCTTCCGCTTTCCCGCTCAATGTCCCGCCTCCTTCTGATGAAGTATTTCCTGTTTCCGCGAGGGCAGGCAGGAAGGGAAAAGGAGCTGCAGCGTGGTCGGAGGTGAGCCATCGCCATCGCCTGGTGCCAGTACGACTTAAAAAATAAAGAAACTTATGATTTATACTTGTGATATATGTTGAGCCCTCCAAAAACCCCCAAAATCCACTGTACCCACATGTAGGTGCCCCCCTTCACCCCTTAGGGCTATGGTAGTGGTGTAGAGTTGTGGGGAGTGGGTTTTGGGGGAGATTTGGGGGGGCTCAGTACCCAAGGTAAGGGTTCTATGCACCTGGAAGCTATTTTTATTCTTTTAAAAAAATTTTTGAAGTACCCCCTAGGGTGCCCAGTTGGTGTCCTGGCATGTCAGGGGGGCCAGTGCACTATAAATGCTGGCTCCTCCCACGACCATATGAGTTGGATTTCGCCGGGTTTGAGGTGGCCGGGCCCTGAGATTATCAGATTTCCCAGGTCGCATCTGGTTGATTTGGCTGAAGGATAGAGGAAGAAAATCACCAGATTTTTGCTGAGTGAAACTGGAGGGGAAGGGGAGCTGCCCCATGGAAAATTGTACTAATCTGCTGTGCTCTGAAATATAAATTTCCAGATATTTAAAAACATATTGTTTGTTCTGATTTAGATAAATCTATGATATTGAGAAAATACTTTTAGGGAAAAAAAGATCAATTTTTGTGGGGTGAAAATGTCTATTTTTCCTGATGTGTTCAGGGAAACATACCTTAAGCACAGGGAATTTTACCCTAGAGGCCTAGCGTTCTTGCCCTGGGTGCAAATTTTTTTCTTAAGTTTCCACATAAATATATTCTTACCTTTCAGGGTAAAGATTTTATATTTTAGGATTTGCTGCAACTGGAGCAATTTCTTAAAGGTCTCCTTCTCTGCCCATATCCAGCAGACAGCCAAGACCTGACGCTTCTTTCTCTATAACATCAGCAAAATTCGCCCTTTCCTCTCTGAGCACACCACCCGAACTCTCATCCACTCTCTCATTACCTCTCGCCTTGACTACTGCAACCTACTCCTCACTGGCCTCCCACTTAACCACCTATCTCCCCTTCAATCCGTTCAGAACTCTGCTGCGCGTCTTATCTTCCGCCTAGACCGATATGCTCATATCACCCCTCTCCTCAAGTCACTTCACTGGCTTCCGATCAGGTACCGCATACAGTTCAAGCTTCTCCTACTAACCTACAAATGCACTCAATCTGCAGCCCCTCATTACCTCTCTACCCTCATTTCCCCTTACGTTCCCGCCCGTAACCTCCGCTCACAGGACAAATCCCTCCTCTCAGTACTCTTCTCCACCACCGCCAACTCCAGGCTCCGCCCTTTCTGCCTCGCCTCACCCTATGCTTGGAATAAACTCCCTGAGCCCATACGCCAAGCTCCCTCCCTACCCATCTTCAAATCCTTGCTCAAAGCCCACCTCTTCAATGTCGCTTTTGGCACCTAACCATTGTACCTCTATCCAGGAAATCTAGACTGCCTCAATCTTGATTGACTGCACTTTTTGTCCTTTAGATTGTAAGCTCCTTTGAGCAGGGACTGTCCTTCTTTGTTCATTGTACAGCGCTGCGCAACCCTGGTAGCGCTTTAGAAATGTTAAATAGTAGTAGTAATAGTAAGTAATGGCTTTAGGATTTCTTTTTAAAGGCTGAGTATATACTAATGATTGGCGCCTAAATATTTCTAGGTTTATTAATCTAGGGGCCCTTTTAATAAGCAGCGGTAGGAACAAGTGTGTGCCAAAAAGCACTGCTGCAGGACAGCAGTTTTTGTCTTCAATTTACCCCAGCTTATGCATCCTCTTCCCTCACCCCTTATGTTCCCTCCCAATTCTCGTCAATCTGCTTCTGGCAACCTTCTTACCATTCCTTCCCTCCCCTGCTTTCGTCTTTCAATTTCCCTTCTACCCCAAATTTAAAACATTACTCATGACCCATCTGTTTACCGAGTCTTTTGGCTCCTCCATCCCTTTCCTTCATGTATCTAATCCTTGCTTTCTTTTATATTGTTAACCACATAGTTACTTCCATGGATCAAGTACAGGAAATAAATATAAAATTAAAAAATAGTGCAAAGATCCCCTAAGTGCCGATATTCAGCACTTAACTGGTCACAGTTGAGCACATAGAAGTCAGTCATATCTTTATGTGGTCAACCCATAACTAGTAAAGAGCTGAATGTCAGACTGAACTGGCTCCAGAAACCCAGAAATTCAATGTGGTACCTGGACATGGTCCAGTATTGAATTTCTGGGTTTAACACTGGCAGCGGTTAACAAAACACTGATCACCGCCAACTAAATAGGAGGTGTTCATAAGGGTGAGGCAGGGACGGGACAGGCATCTCCCACAATTATTGAATGGTGTCATTTAGACGCACAAATTTATGCCTGACACAGTCATGGCTTAAGTGAGCACCTAAATGCTGACTTACAAGTCCATCCTGGAGTACCCCCTTGCCAGTCAGGTTTTCAGGATATCCACAATGAATATGCACGAGATTGATTTGCATACACTGCCTTCATTATATGCAATTTTCTTTAGAGGCCGACCAAATTTCAGTTTCAGTTACGGTGCCGAAACTGACCCAAAATCCCTTTTCTGTCCGGATTTGCTTTCAGTTTTGGCCAAAACTGACTGTGTGTTCTTGATGGAAGTCAAAAATTGTTTGTTTGTCTCCCTCTCTCTCTCCCTTCAGGAGTTGCCTCTCCCCCTGGCCTATCTTACAATGTCTGGTGGTCTAGGTGTGTAATCAGGGCAGGAGTTATCCCCAGTCGCTCCTGCTCATGCTGGCTCTGCTCTCATAATGGCTGCCATGTCTTCTAGTGGCAATCTGCAAATGGTCACAGCAGCACAGCTCACTTGGGCAAGGGCAACTGGGGATCACTCCCACCCTGAATATACCACTAGACCTCCAGGGATTATAAGGTAGTTTGGTAGGGGGGAGGAGCTACTCTTTGCGTTTTATTTTTTTGGTATAATTTGATTGCAGGTAATGCAGTTATGATCTTGCATAGCAGTTTATATGGTAAATAGTAACATAGTAACATAGTAGATGACGGCAGAAAAAGACCTGCACGGTCCATCCAGTCTGCCCAAGAAGATAAATTCATATGTGCTACTTTTTTTATTTGTACTGTCCTCTTCAGTGCACAGACCTTATAAGTCTGGCCAGCACTATCCCCGCCTCCCAACCACCAGCCCCGCCTCCCACCACTGGCTCTGGCACAAACCGTATAAGTCTGCCCAGCACTATCCTCGCCTCCCAACTACCATCCCTCCCACCCACCTCCCACCACCAGCTCTGGCACAGACCGTATAAGTCTGCCCAGCACTATCACCGCCGCCCAACCACCAGCCCCGGCACAGACCGTATAAGTCTGCCCACATTAGCCCCGCCTCCCAACCACGCCTCCCAACCACCAGCTCTGGCACAGACCGTATAAGTCTGCCCACACTAGCCCCGCCTCCCAACCACCAGCTCTGCCACCCATTCTAGGCTAAGCTGATGAGGATCCCTTTCTTCTGCACAGGATTCCTTTATGTTTATCCCACGAGTGCGCCAAATAAATACTTTTCATACAACAGTTGAGCAGGAATTTAAGCCTGTAAATTTGGGATGATGAGCTCCTTAGGAATTAGTTTCTCTGTACAGATACATCAGCCGTCACTCCAAATGTGGCGCAAAATCAGCCATTGTAAAAGCACTGTGGCTTTTAGTTTCAGTTTTCATTAGCTGTGGAGGCTATTTTGCTTGGCGGTAAAAGTACGGTCTTTCATTATTTAAATAAATTATATATATTGTGTTTAGATACTATGTAGGTGATTCTAAAGAATTTCCAGACTCTGTTGTGTATGTTGAAGATGCAGCGTTTTAATGAAACTTACAGAGTGCAGAAGTGAGAAAGGAACCTGCAGTGATTGTTTTCAAGCAGAAGAACTGGTTAGCTGTAGTGTTAGCAGGGAAATGATATGATGAAATGAAGTTTATATATTAGAAATTAGTTTGAGAAATGTATTGCTGTTGATTGTAATTTTTCAGAGCATATAGACCTTGCATTCAGTCACAGCTTGTATAATGTCCACAGTGTAGCCCAGTGTCTGGATTCCTTCATCTGTTTTAGTAAGAATCTATATCATGCTTGTCTTTTAATCAATTTTATAACTAAATACAAAATGGGAAACATCTCAATGCTACTTTCTTTTGTTACTTGTGCACAGTCTGGGTCAGCATAAAAAAGCGGTAATCATGATTTTTTAAAAATACGTTCTCACAAAGTTCCTGTCTCAGAGGATGTTTAAATACATCTGCTTTGATTTGGGAATATAAAGGTGCCAGACTTGTTGAGCGGGAATGGTACAGCTTAGGGGGTGAAGAGCTTTTGTGAAATGAAGGAGTGGGACTTGGGTGTGTGGGTGTGATAATCTTTTGGTGGCCAAACAGGTAGAAAAGATGACAGCTAAAGCTAGAAGGATGCTTGGGTGCATAAAGAGAGGAATGGTCAGGAGGAAAAAGGAAGCGATGATGTCCCTGTATAAGACTCTGGTGAGGACCTCATTTAGAATATTGTAAACAATTCTGGAAACCACACCTTAAAAAATATAAATAGGATGGAGTTGGTCCAGAGGGTGGCTACTAAAATGGTTAGTGGTCTTTGTCATAAAACACATGGGGACAGACTTAAAGATCTCAATGGCAGGTGATGTTTAATGTCAGCAAGTGCAAAGTGATGCATGTGGGAAAGATGAACCCAAACCATGTTTATTTGATGTAAGATTCCACTTTAGGAGTCACCGACCAGGAAAAGGATCTAGGTGTCATCATTGATGATATGTTGAAACCCTATGCTCAGTGTGCGGTGACAGCTAAGCAAATAAAATGTTAGGTATTATTAGGAAAGGAATAGAAAACAAAAATTAGAATGTTATAATTCCTTTGTTTCGCTCCTTGGTGCGATCGCACCTTAAATACCGTGTGCAATTCTGGTCACCGCATCTCAAAAAAGATAAGAGCAGAATTTAGAAGAGGTACAAAGAAGGCAACAACAATGATAAAGGGGATGGGACGTAGGCACTTCAGCTTGGAGAAGAGACAGCTGAGGGGAGATATGATAGAGGCGGGGCTGGTGGTTGGGAGGCGGGGATAGTGCTGGGCAGACTTACACGGTCTGTGCCCTGAAAAGGACAGGTAAAAATCAAGGTAAGGTATACACAAAAAGTAGCACATATGAGTTTATCTTGTTGGGCAGACTGGATGGATCGTGCAGGTCTTTCTCTGCCGTCATCTACTATGTTACTATGTCTATAAAATACTGAGTGGAGTGGAACAAGTAGACTGAATTATTTGTTTACTCTTTCCATAAATACTAGGACTAGGGGGCACGCAATGAAGCTACTAAGTGGTAAATTTAACCCATTAGTGCCCAATGTTCCCGTGGAGGGGCATAATCGAACAGGGCACCCAAGGTTTCCTGAGGACGTCCTCGCAGGACGTTCCTGTGAAGGGGCGGGGAAACCTGTATTATCGAAACAAGATGGACGACCATCTTTCGTTTCGATAATATGGTCGGGGACGCCCAGATCTCAACATTTAGGTCGACCTTAGAGATGGTCGTGCCCGGTTTTCGGCGATAATGGAAAGTTTCTTCCATTGGAAACCGAGGACGCCCATCTCAGAAACGACCAAATGCAAGCCATTTGGTCGTGGGAGGAGCTAGCATTCGTATTGCACTGGTCCCCCTGACATGCCAAGACACCAACCGGGCATCCTAGGGGGCACTGCAGTGGACTTCAGAAGTTGCTCCCAGGTGCATAGCTCCCTTACCTTCGGTGCCGACCCCCCAAAACCCACTACCCACACTACCATAGCCCTAAGGGGTGAAGGGGGCACCTACATGTGGGTACAGTGGGTTTGTGGTGGGTTTTGAAGGTCTCACATTTACCACCACAAGTGTAACAAGTATGGGGGGAAGGGCCTGGGTATGCCTGCCTGAAGTGCACTGCACCCACTAAAACTGCTCCAGGGACCTGCGATGGACCTGAGTATGACATTGGAGGCTGGCATAGAGGCTGGCAAAAATATTTTTAAAGTTTTATTTTTTAGGGTGGGACGGGGGTTAGTGACCACTGGATAAGTAAGGGGAGGTCATCCCCAATTCCCTCCGATGGTCATCTGGTCAGTTCGGGCACCTTTTTGAGGCTTGGCCACAAGAAAAAATGGACCAAGTAAAGTCGCCCAAGTGCTTGTCAGGGACGTCCTTCTTTTTTCCATTATCGGTCGAGGACGGCCATGTGTTATGCACGCTCCAGTCCCGCCTTCACTATGATTCTGACACGCCACCATGAACTTTGGTTGTTCCCGCGACGGAAAGCAGTTGAGGACACCCAAAATCATCTTTCGATTATGCCGATTTGGGCGACCTTGGGAGAAGGACACCCATCTCCCAATTTGTGTCAAAAGATGGGCTCCCTTCTCTTTCGAAAATAAGCCTCATAATAAGTCATATGGGAACAAATTGATTTTTTCCCATATGGGAACATTGGGCACTAATGGGTTAAAACAAACCAGAGAAAATATTTCTTCACTCATCAAGTAATTAAGCTCCGGAATTCATTGCCAGAGAATGAGGTAAAAGCAGTTAGCTTAGCAGGGTTTAAAAAAAGGTTTGATAATGTCCTAAGAGAAAAGTCCAATAGCCATTATTAAGATGGACTTGGGGGAGGAAGTGACGTCACGGGGCTGAATGGCCGCTTGATCCTCTAGCTCCGTACTCTCTCACCCAAAAAAAAGATACCCACAGCGGTTAAGAGCTCCTTCCGTCGGGAAACAAGGCAGCATAAAGGCGGAGAGGTGATCCCCGGCGCGATGAGCAAAAAAAATCCCGCGCTTCCCCGGGACAGCGAGTGAATATCCGCGCAGCAGTCAGCGAAAGGCCCTCATCAGCCTGCGTCCCCTAAAGCGCGGAGCACGTGCGAGCCGGAATCGCTTGCACCGCGTGAAGAATGGGAGGACCCTGCCCTGCCAACGGCCCTCTCGACGGAGATGAAAAAATTCTTCGAGGCACTTCAAGCAGAGATTCGTGCATCCAAAGAGGAGATCCTGGAGCACGTTGATTCTCTCAGTGCAGACCTGCGGGACCTGGGGGGCAGGGTGGAGGTGCTCGAAGAGAGAATGGACACACAAGAAGAGAAAAACGAGGAGGCTGACAAGAGGTTGACTAAAATAGAAGAAAAAGCTGAAGAGCTGCAATACCACCTAGATGATATCGAAAATAGAGGGCGTAAGCAAAATCTCCGCTTTCGCGGGGTACCGGAGGCAGGAGGCCTAGAGGACGTCCCAGAGGTAGTGCGCACCATCTGCGCCAAGTTGATGGGGGACAGTTTGGATGTGGCGGTAATGGGCATTGACAGAGCCCACAGAGCGTTGGGGAAACCCAGAGACAACATGCCGAGGGACATCGTGGTCAGATTCACTGAATATAAGAGCAAGGAGCAGATTTGGCAAAAAGCTCGTCAGAGCCCCATGCTGGATTACAATGGTTCCAAGGTAGCAATTTACCAAGACTTGTCACTGTTTACTTTGAACCTAAGAAGGGGGATGAAACCTGTCATTGAAATTTTGACCAAAGAAAAGATTCCATACCGCTGGGCTTTTCCATTCGCTATTTGTTTCGAGCTTAAAGGAGAGCGGATTCGATGTCGCAAAGTGGAAAAGTCATGGCAACATCTATTTACAGCAGGCATGGCGGCGACGGAGACCATGCCGGCCGGGGTGGCACCTACCACCAAGGCAAGACTGCTGCGGTGGAAGAGAGTGGAGAAAGCAGCGAAGAAGAATACACCCCACACTTGAGCGGGACAGTGCAGTTTCTTGTAATCGAAACGGGGATCGCTGCCTTGGAGGCGGAATACTGCCAGATAAGGCTGTTTTGTTCTTGGATGGAAACTGGTTTGAAAGGTGAAGAGCTGTTGGGAGTGAATGTGAAATGTGAGGGTGGGAAATGGGGTGCGGGGAGAGGGGACTGAGGGGTAATTCAAGTGTAAGTATACTGTTATTTTGTTACAATATTTGCTTTGTCTTGTTTGGCCAAGTGGGGTCTTGTCCTTCAATGTCCCAAGTAGTGAGGTTTAAACTGCTTGGTGGGTGGACCCTAGAGGACGGGGGAGAAGGGAAGGGGAGGGGAGGGGGGAGGGTTTGGGAAGGGATAGTAGGGAAGGGGGGATATTAGGCGGGAGGAAGGGTGGGTATGTTTTAGGCCAGAGGTGGGAGGGGAGGTTAGGGACTAGACCAATCATTCATCCACTAGCATGTTTTGGATGGACGTTAGATGGCGAACTTAAAACTTTTGACTTATAACATAAAGGGGCTGAATTCTCCCTATAAGAGGCATGCACTGGGGCGAGAACTTCGTTTGATGCACCCCCAGGTGGTCTTTTTGCAGGAAACTCATCTTCGTAGGAAGAACGAGGGGCTGCTCCCTTCTAAGTTGTATCCATTGGTGTGTTGTGCATCAGACGTGAAAGGGGCTAGGAAAAGAGGGGTGGCCATCATGTTTCATAAAGATCTTCAGGTCCAAATCCTGCATGAGAAACGTGAAGTGGAGGGACGTTATCTTTTTGTACATGCCATGCTGGAGCAGGAGGAATGTACGTTGGCCTGTGTATACGCCCCTAACGAGAGGCAGGAACGTTTCTTCCTGCGTCTCCACAGGGATCTGCAGTCATTTGCCAGGGGTAGGGTGCTGGTGGCAGGAGATTTTAATGCGACCATGCAGCCTGGCCTTGACAGGTCAGCACCTCCGACTTCAAGTGATAACAGAGTCTCTCAGGATTTGAAGAACTTGGTGGATGGTATGGGACTTTGTGATGGGGGGAGACACGGGAACCCGCGAGGGAGAGATTACACTTACTATTCCCAGGTGCACTTGTTCTAATCTAGACTGGACTATATATTTGTCGAAAAGACTATGCTAAGCGGGGGAGGGGACTATTCTATTGGGAACATTTCAATTTCAGACCATGCCCCTGTATGGGCGGTTATCCCCTCCCTTCGGGAGGACTTACGGGACAGAAGATGTTACAAGACCCTGACACGGTGGAAGGATTTGCCCCAATTATGAAGGAATTTTAGTTAATGATTATGGACAGACTAAGTTTAAGTACTCTAAGAACTTTGTGTGAAGTTGAGTGGCCTTCTATGGGAGTGGGGTGGCCCCCTGGTGGCAGCTTAGATATTGAAGTAATCCGGAAGGTCTACAGCATAGTTGTAGGAGAACCAGGATATCTTGAACAGCTCCCTTATATAGGTTCCTGGGACAGCCTTGTCACTGACCCTCCCTCCTGGTTAAAAACCTATATGTTCATGCTGGGCCGCATTCAAAGAAAGATTATTAGAAAATCTAAACTGGAGAAGGGAAAGAGTCCCAGGAAGCCCACCATCCAATCGGTGGCTTCCGCCCCTACCCTGTCCGAGAAACCCATACTATCTGATGACCTCTCAGATCTTGAGCCACCACCTTATGGCCCATTGTTGGGGTTCCGCTCCACCCCCAGAGATCCACGGCGTCTAGCCCAAGTCTCTCCAGCACAGGCTTCTCCGGATAGTTCCTCCCCTTCTGTGCAAACCCCGCCACATCCTAGGTTGGATTTTTCAGCCAGCATCTACCCTCCTCTGCCACATCCTTCCCTGCTAACCTCCCATGACCCGCTTTGGGCCCCACTCCCTGAAAGACCTTAAGACTTTTAAATCTGAGCCTTCTAGGCGAGTTTTACTCCAGTATGTAGATGACCTCCTGATTGCAGCAGTGACCCAGGAAGAGTGTGTCGAGGCTACCAGAGAATTGCTGGAGTTACTCTTGGAGGTCTCACTCTCGAAGGTCAGTCAGAAGTGAAGTATCTGGGCTTCTGCATTTCCCAGGGAAGTCGGAGACTGGATGTCAGTAGGAAGCAAGCGGTTGCTGCAATTCCCCAACCCAAGTCCAGAAGGGAAGTTAGGGAATTTCTGGGAGCAGCCGGATTCTGCAGAATTTGGATTCCAAATTTTGCACTGATGGCGAAACCCCTTTACCAGGCCACAAAGGGGGGTGAAAAGGAACCATTTGAATGGGGACCTACTGCTCAACAATCCTTCATCGCCATAAAGAAAGTCCTACTCCAAGCCCCTGCGTTAGGCCTTCCTGATGTGGAGAAACCTTTCTCATTGTATGTCCACGAGCGACAGGGGTGTGCTGACCCAGATGATGGGATCCTGGCAGAGGCCTGTTGCATACCTGTCTAAACAGCTGGATGGAGTGGCTAAAGGATGGCCAGCCTGTCTGAGGGCCATTGCAGCAACAGCCTTACTGGTCCAGGAAGCGGACAAGTTGACCTTGGGGCAAGAACTGGTTGTCAAAGTCCCCCACGCAGTTCTCACCCTCATGGAGTACAAGGGCAACCACTGGTTTACAAATAGCCGCATGGTTAAGTACCAAGCCAGCTTATGTGAGAATCCACGGATACACCTGAAAACAGTGGCTACATTCAACCCCGCCACACTTTTGCCAGCATCTGAGGGACCACCGGATCGTGACTGTATCCAAACCATGGATGAAGTGTACTCCAGTCGACCAGATCTCAAAGATGTTCCTTGGAGGGACCCAGATGTAATTTATTTCACAGATGGAAGCAGTTACGTGGAGAACTCCAAACGATTGGCAGGCTATGTTGTGGTGACAGAGGACAAGGTGATAGAAGCAAGGGCCCTGCCCCAAGGAACTTCAGCCCAGAAAGCAGAACTTGTGGCCCTCATACGAGCTCTGGAGCTAGCAGCAGGACTGGTGACCAACATTTATACTGATTCCAAGTATGCCTTCACAACTCTACACGCTCATGGAGCTTTGTATAAGGAAAAGGGACTCATAAATGCCGCAGGCCAACCTGTTAAGCATGGACCTGAAATACTTCAGTTGCTAGAGGCCGTTTGGGCCCCTAAAAAGGTAGCTGTCATTCACTGCCGGGGACACCAAAGGACAGATACTCCAGTGGCCCGAGGGAACCGCCATGCTGATCGGGTGGCCAAGGAAGCTGCTCGAGGACCCCCAGCAGGTACTGTGACCCCCCTGTTCCAAATTCGACTATGTACACCCAAACGGAAGAGAAATGGGCTCAAGAAGAAGGGGCAGTAAGGAGACCTGATGGCTGGTTACATCTCCCTGATACCAGAGTTCTGGTGACACGCCACCTAGCTTGGCCTGTAGTTCCTCAAGCTCATGACCTGTCACACTTAGGAAAAACAGCACTAGCCCGCCTAGTCGAGTAGTGGTCCTAGAAGGATTGGATAGTCTGGTTGCCACTGCCTCTGCCCGATGTACTCTCTGTGCCCAGAATAATGCTCATCAGGGATCCCGTATTCCACCAGGAGTTCAGTCCAGAGGACTAACACCCTTTGAGTCCCTAGTCATAGACTTCACAGAAATGCCCAGGAGCGGTAGGCTCCGATACCTCTTGGTTATGGCACCATAGGTGAGATAAGCAGACAAATGTTACAATGTTGGAATGCCTAGAATTTATCTCAGTAAAGAGCAGAATCCTCATTTTCAAGTACTGAACAAAACACATCTAAAGTAGAATTATAACACCTGAAAGCAAAAGAGTATGAAAGCAGATTTTGAAATTACAACAGTAGAGGTAACTAAGGGTAGGCAAAGTAACTGGCATTTTCTGAAGTGGAAATCTTTACATCCACCTTTGTTTCTTCCTATGAAACTGCTTGTGTAACAGACATTCAGTGCTCTGTCGATTTCAATGGAGCACCATAGGTGAGATAAGCAGAGAAATGTTACAATGTTGGAATGCTTAATTATAACACTTGGAACCAAATGAGCATGAAAGCAGATTTTGAAATTACAACAGTAGCTCTAACTAAGGATAAGCAAAGTAACTGCCATTTTTTGAACTGGAGATCTTTACATCCACCTTTGTTTCTTCCTATGAAACTGCTTGTGTAACAGACATTCAGTGCTCTGTAGATTTCAATGGAGCACCATAGGTGAGATAAGCAGAGAAATGTTACAATCTTGGAATGCCTAGAATATAACTCAGTAAAGAGCAGAATCCTCATTTTCAAGTACTGAACAAAATTTACCTAAAGTAGAATTCTAGCAATTGGAAGCAAACCAGCATGAATGTAGTGTTACTTGGCCAGAGTCAAAAAGAGCTGCCTGTGTCTAAAGTGGGAATTGAACTCAGTTTCTCAAGACCAAAGTCCAACACCCTAACCACTAGTCCACTCCACCACTAAAGAGGAGATCTTTTTGAAGAACTCATGATTTGAAACTTCATTTCAGTGTAAGAACAGCCACGGAGTAGTTAAACAAGGTTTGCATCCATCTTTGTTTCTTCCTATGAAACTGCCAGTCTAACAAACATTCAGTGCTCTGTAGATTTAAATTGAGCAGTGAGAAAAGCAGAGAAACGTTACAATGTTGGAATGCCTAGAATTTACCTCAGTAAAGAGCAGAATCCTCATTTTCAAGTACTGAACAAAATTTACCTAAAGTAGAATTCTAACAATTGGAAGCAGACAAGCATGAAAGTAGTGTTACTTACCCAGAGTCAAAAAGAGCTGCTTGTGTCTAAAGTGGGAATTGAACTAGGTTTCTCAAGACCAAAGTCCAAAACCCTAACAACTAGTCCACTACACCACTAAAGAAGAGATCTTTTTGAAGAACTCATGATTTGAAACTTCATTTCAGTGTAAGAACAGCCAAGGAGTAGCTAAACAAGGTTTGCATCCACCTTTGTTTCTTCCTATGAAACAGCCAGTCTAACAAACATTCAGTGCTCTGTAGATTTCAATGGAGCACCATAGGTGAGATAAGCAGACAAGTGTTACAATGTTGGAATGCCTAGAATTTACCTCAGTAAAGAGCAGAAGCTTCATTTTCAAGTACTGAACAAAACATATCTAAAGTAGAATTATAACACCTGAAAGCAAACGAGTATGAAAGCAGATTTTGAAATTACAACAGTAGAGGTAACTAAGTGTAGGCAAAGTAACTGGCATTTTCTGAAGTTGAAATCTTTACATCCACCTTTGTTTCTTCCTATGAAACTGCTTGTGTAACAGACATTCAGTGCTCTGTAGATTTCAATGGAGCACCATAGGTGAGATAAGCAGAGAAATGTTACAATGTTGGAATGCTTAATTATACCACTTGGAACCAAATGATTTTGAAAGCAGATTTTGAAATTGCAACAGTAGCTCTAACTAAGGGTAGGCAAAGTAACTGGCATTTTCTGAACTGGAGATCTTTACATCCACCTTTGTTTCTTCCTATGAAACTGCTTGTGTAACAGACATTCAGTGCTCTGTAGATTTCAATGGAGCACCATAGGTGAGATAAGCAGAGAAATGTTACAATGTTGGAATGCCTAGAATTTACCTCAGTAAAGAGCAGAATCCTCATTTTCAAGTACTGAACAAAACATATCCAAAGTAGAATTATAACACCTGAAAGCAAACGAGCATGAAAGCAGATTTTGAAATTACAACAGTAGCTGTAACTAAGGATAGGCAAAGTAACTGCCATTTTTTGAAGTGGAAATCTTTACATCCACCTTTGTTTCTTCCTATGAAACTGCCTGTTTAACAGACATTCAGTGCTCTGTAGATTTCAATGGAGCACCATAGGTGAGATAAGCAGAGAAATGTTACAATGTTGGAATGCCTAGAATTTACCTCAGTAAAGAGCAGAATCCTCATTTTCAAGTACTGAACAAAATTTACCTAAAGTAGAATTCTAACAATTGGAAGCAAACCAGCATGAATGTAGTGTTACTTGGCCAGAGTCAAAAAGAGCTGCCTGTGTCTAAAATGGGAATTGAACTCAGTTTCTCAAGACCAAAGTCCAACACCCTAGCCACTAGTCCACTACACCACTAAAGAAGAGACCTTTTTGAAGAACTCATGATTTGAAACTTCATTTCAGTGTAAGAACAGCCAAGGAGTAGCTAAACAAGGTTTGCATTCCCCTTTGTTTCTTCCTATGAAACTGCCAGTCTAACAAACATTCAGTGCTCTGTAGATTTAAATTGAGCAGTGAGAAAAGCAGAGAAACGTTACAATGTTGGAATGCCTAGAATTTACCTCAGTAAAGAGCAGAATCCTCATTTTCAAGTACTGAACAAAATTTACCTAAAGTAGAATTCTAACAATTGGAAGCAAACCAGCATGAATGTAGTGTTACTTGCCCAGAGTCAAAAAGAGCTGCCTGTGTCTAAAGTGGGAATTGAACTCAGTTTCTCAAGACCAAAGTCCAACACCCTAGCCACTAGTCCACTACACCACTAAAGAAGAGACCTTTTTGAAGAACTCATGATTTGAAACTTCATTTCAGTGTAAGAACAGCCACGGAGTAGCTAAACAAGGTTTGCATCCACCTTTGTTTCTTCCTATGAAACTGCCAGTCTAACAAACATTCAGTGCTCTGTAGATTTAAATTAAGCAGTGAGAAAAGCAGAGAAACGTTACAATGTTGGAATGCCTAGAATTTACCTCAGTAAAGAGCAGAATCCTCATTTTCAAGTACTGAACAAAATTTACCTAAAGTAGAATTCTAACAATTGGAAGCAAACCAGCATGAATGTAGTGTTACTTGCCCAGAGTCAAAAAGAGCTGCCTGTGTCTAAAGTGGGAATTGAACTCAGTTTCTCAAGACCAAAGTCCAACACCCTAGCCACTAGTCCACTACACCACTAAAGAAGAGACCTTTTTGAAGAACTCATGATTTGAAACTTCATTTCAGTGTAAGAACAGCCAAGGACTAGCTAAACAAGGTTTGCATCCACCTTTGTTTCTTCCTATGAAACAGCCAGTCTAACAAACATTCAGTGCTCTGTAGATTTCAATGGAGCACCATAGGTGAGATAAGCAGACAAGTGTTACAATGTTGGAATGCCTAGAATTTACCTCAGTAAAGAGCAGAAGCTTCATTTTCAAGTACTGAACAAAACATATCTAAAGTAGAATTATAACACCTGAAAGCAAACGAGTATGAAAGCAAATTTTGAAATTACAACAGTAGAGGTAACTAAGTGTAGGCAAAGTAACTGGCATTTTCTGAAGTGGAAATCTTTACATCCACCTTTGTTTCTTCCTATGAAACTGCTTGTGTAACAGACATTCAGTGCTCTGTAGATTTCAATGGAGCACCATAGGTGAGATAAGCAGAGAAATGTTACAATGTTGGAATGCCTAGAATTTACCTCAGTAAAAAGCAGAATCCTCATTTTCAAGTACTGAACAAAATTTACCTAAAGTAGAATTCTAACAATTGGAAGCAGACCAGCATGAAAGTAGTGTTACTTGCCCAGAGTCAAAAAGAGCTGCCTGTGTCTAAAGTGGGAATTGAACTCAGTTTCTCAAGACCAAAGTCCAACACCCTAACCACTAGTCCACTACACCACTAAAGAGGAGATCGTTTTGAAGAACTCATGATTTGAAACTTCATTTCAGTGTAAGAACAGCCACGGAGTAGCTAAACAAGGTTTGCATCCACCTTTGTTTCTTCCTATGAAACTGCCAGTCTAACAAACATTCAGTGCTCTGTAGATTTAAATTGAGCAGTGAGAAAAGCAGAGAAACGTTACAATGTTGGAATGCCTAGAATTTACCTCAGTAAAGAGCAGAATCCTCATTTTCAAGTACTGAACAAAATTTACCTAAAGTAGAATTCTAACAATTGGAAGCAAACCAGCATGAATGTAGTGTTACTTGCCCAGAGTCAAAAAGAGCTGCCTGTGTCTAAAGTGGGAATTGAACTCAGTTTCTCAAGACCAAAGTCCAACACCCTAGCCACTAGTCCACTACACCACTAAAGAAGAGACCTTTTGAAGAACTCATGATTTGAAACTTCATTTCAGTGTAAGAACAGCCAAGGACTAGCTAAACAAGGTTTGCATCCACCTTTGTTTCTTCCTATGAAACAGCCAGTCTAACAAACATTCAGTGCTCTGTAGATTTCAATGGAGCACCATAGGTGAGATAAGCAGACAAGTGTTACAATGTTGGAATGCCTAGAATTTACCTCAGTAAAGAGCAGAAGCTTCATTTTCAAGTACTGAACAAAACATATCTAAAGTAGAATTATAACACCTGAAAGCAAACGAGTATGAAAGCAAATTTTGAAATTACAACAGTAGAGGTAACTAAGTGTAGGCAAAGTAACTGGCATTTTCTGAAGTGGAAATCTTTACATCCACCTTTGTTTCTTCCTATGAAACTGCTTGTGTAACAGACATTCAGTGCTCTGTAGATTTCAATGGAGCACCATAGGTGAGATAAGCAGAGAAATGTTACAATGTTGGAATGCTTAATTATACCACTTGGAACCAAATGATTTTGAAAGCAGATTTTGAAATTGCAACAGTAACTCTAACTAAGGGTAGGCAAAGTAACTGGCATTTTCTGAACTGGAGATCTTTACATCCACCTTTGTTTCTTGCTATGAAACTGCTTGTGTAACAGACATTCAGTGCTCTGTAGATTTCAATGGAGCACCATAGGTGAGATAAGCAGAGAAATGTTACAATGTTGGAATGCCTAGAATTTACCTCAGTAAAAAGCAGAATCCTCATTTTCAAGTACTGAACAAAATTTACCTAAAGTAGAATTCTAACAATTGGAAGCAAACCAGCATGAATGTAGTGTTACTTGGCCAGAGTCAAAAAGAGCTGCCTGTGTCTAAAATGGGAATTGAACTCAGTTTCACAAGACCAAAGTCCAACACCCTAACCACTAGTCCACTCCACCAATAAAGTGGAGATCTTTTTGAAGAACTCATGATTTGAAACTTCATTTCAGTGTAAGAACAGCCAAGGAGTAGCTAAACAAGGTTTGCATCCACCTTTGTTTCTTCCTATGAAACAGCCAGTCTAACAAACATTCAGTGCTCTGTAGATTTCAATGGAGCACCATAGGTGAGATAAGCAGACAAGTGTTACAATGTTGGAATGCCTAGAATTTACCTCAGTAAAGAGCAGAATCCTCATTTTCAAGTACTGAACAAAATTTACCTAAAGTAGAATTCTAACAATTGGAAGCAGACAAGCATGAAAGTAGTGTTACTTACCCAGAGTCAAAAAGAGCTGCTTGTGTCTAAAGTGGGAATTGAACTAGGTTTCTCAAGACCAAAGTCCAAACCCTAACAACTAGTCCACTACACCACTAAAGAGGAGATCTTTATGAAGAACTCATGATTTGAAACTTCATTTCAGTGTAAGAACAGCCAAGGAGTAGCTAAACAAGGTTTGCATCCACCTTTGTTTCTTCCTATGAAACAGCCAGTCTAACAAACATTCAGTGCTCTGTAGATTTCAATGGAGCACCATAGGTGAGATAAGCAGACAAGTGTTACAATGTTGGAATGCCTAGAATTTACCTCAGTAAAGCAGAAGCTTCATTTTCAAGTACTGAACAAACATATCTAAAGTAGAATTATAACACCTGAAAGCAACGAGTATGAAAGCAGATTTTGAAATTACAACAGTAGAGGTAACTAAGTGTAGGCAAAGTAACTGGCATTTTCTGAAGTGGAAATCTTTACATCCACCTTTGTTTCTTCCTATGAAACTGCCTGTTTAACAGACATTCAGTGCTCTGTAGATTTCAATGGAGCACCATAGGTGAGATAAGCAGAGAAATGTTACAATGTTGGAATGCCTAGAATTTACCTCAGTAAAAAGCAGAATTCTCATTTTCAAGTACTGAACAAAATTTACCTAAAGTAGAATTCTAACAATTGGAAGCAGACCAGCATGAAAGTAGTGTTACTTGCCCAGAGTCAAAAAGAGCTGCCTGTGTCTAAAGTGGGAATTGAACTCAGTTTCTCAAGACCAAAGTCCAACACCCTAACCACTAGTCCACTACACCACTAAAGAGGAGATCGTTTTGAAGAACTCATGATTTGAAACTTCATTTCAGTGTAAGAACAGCCACGGAGTAGCTAAACAAGGTTTGCATCCACCTTTGTTTCTTCCTATGAAACTGCCAGTCTAACAAACATTCAGTGCTCTGTAGATTTAAATTGAGCAGTGAGAAAAGCAGAGAAACGTTACAATGTTGGAATGCCTAGAATTTACCTCAGTAAAGAGCAGAATCCTCATTTTCAAGTACTGAACAAAATTACCTAAAGTAGAATTCTAACAATTGGAAGCAAACCAGCATGAATGTAGTGTTACTTGCCCAGAGTCAAAAAGAGCTGCCTGTGTCTAAAGTGGGAATTGAACTCAGTTTCTCAAGACCAAAGTCCAACACCCTAGCCACTAGTCCACTACAATACTAAAGAAGAGACCTTTTTGAAGAACTCATGATTTGAAACTTCATTTCAGTGTAAGAACAGCCACGGAGTAGCTAAACAAGGTTTGCATCCACCTTTGTTTCTTCCTATGAAACTGCCAGTCTAACAAACATTCAGTGCTCTGTAGATTTAAATTGAGCAGTGAGAAAAGCAGAGAAACGTTACAATGTTGGAATGCCTAGAATTTACCTCAGTAAAGAGCAGAATCCTCATTTTCAAGTACTGAACAAAATTTACCTAAAGTAGAATTCTAACAATTGGAAGCAAACCAGCATGAATGTAGTGTTACTTGCCCAGAGTCAAAAAGAGCTGCCTGTGTCTAAAGTGGGAATTGAACTCAGTTTCTCAAGACCAAAGTCCAACACCCTAGCCACTAGTCCACTACACCACTAAAGAAGAGACCTTTTTGAAGAACTCATGATTTGAAACTTCATTTCAGTGTAAGAACAGCCAAGGACTAGCTAAACAAGGTTTGCATCCACCTTTGTTTCTTCCTATGAAACAGCCAGTCTAACAAACATTCAGTGCTCTGTAGATTTCAATGGAGCACCATAGGTGAGATAAGCAGACAAGTGTTACAATGTTGGAATGCCTAGAATTTACCTCAGTAAAGAGCAGAAGCTTCATTTTCAAGTACTGAACAAAACATATCTAAAGTAGAATTATAACACCTGAAAGCAAACGAGTATGAAAGCAAATTTGAAATTACAACAGTAGAGGTAACTAAGTGTAGGCAAAGTAACTGGCATTTTCTGAAGTGGAAATCTTTACATCCACCTTTGTTTCTTCCTATGAACTGCTTGTGTAACAGACATTCAGTGCTCTGTAGATTTCAATGGAGCACCATAGGTGAGATAAGCAGAGAAATGTTACAATGTTGGAATGCTTAATTATACCACTTGGAACCAAATGATTTGAAAGCAGATTTTGAAATTGCAACAGTAACTCTAACTAAGGGTAGGCAAAGTAACTGGCATTTTCTGAACTGGAGATCTTTACATCCACCTTTGTTTCTTGCTATGAAACTGCTTGTGTAACAGACATTCAGTGCTCTGTAGATTTCAATGGAGCACCATAGGTGAGATAAGCAGAGAAATGTTACAATGTTGGAATGCCTAGAATTTACCTCAGTAAAAACCAGAATCCTCATTTTCAAGTACTGAACAAAATTTACCTAAAGTAGAATTCTAACAATTGGAAGCAGACCAGCATGAAAGTAGTGTTACTTGCCCTGTCAAAAAGAGCTGCCTGTGTCTAAAGTGGGAATTGAACTCAGTTTCTCAAGACCAAAGTCCAACACCCTAACCACTAGTCCACTACACCACTAAAGAGGAGATCTTTTTGAAGAACTCATGATTTGAAACTTCATTTCAGTGTAAGAACAGCCACGGAGTAGCTAAACAAGGTTTGCATCCATCTTTGTTTCTTCCTATGAAACTGCCAGTCTAACAAACATTCAGTGCTCTGTAGATTTAAATTGAGCAGTGAGAAAAGCAGAGAAACGTTACAATGTTGGAATGCCTAGAATTTACCTCAGTAAAGAGCAGAATCCTCATTTTCAAGTACTGAACAAAATTTACCTAAAGTAGAATTCTAACAATTGGAAGCAGACAAGCATGAAAGTAGTGTTACTTACCCAGAGTCAAAAGAGCTGCTTGTGTCTAAAGTGGGAATTGAACTAGGTTTCTCAAGACCAAAGTCCAAAACCCTAACAACTAGTCCACTACACCACTAAAGAGGAGATCTTTTTGAAGAACTCATGATTTGAAACTTCATTTCAGTGTAAGAACAGCCAAGGAGTAGCTAAACAAGGTTTGCATCCACCTTTGTTTCTTCCTATGAAACAGCCAGTCTAACAAACATTCAGTGCTCTGTAGATTTCAATGGAGCACCATAGGTGAGATAAGCAGACAAGTGTTACAATGTTGGAATGCCTAGAATTTACCTCAGTAAAGAGCAGAAGCTTCATTTTCAAGTACTGAACAAAACATATCTAAAGTAGAATTATAACACCTGAAAGCAAACGAGTATGAAAGCAGATTTTGAAATTACAACAGTAGAGGTAACTAAGTGTAGGCAAAGTAACTGGCATTTTCTGAAGTGGAAATCTTTACATCCACCTTTGTTTCTTCCTATGAAACTGCCTGTTTAACAGACATTCAGTGCTCTGTAGATTTCAATGGAGCACCATAGGTGAGATAAGCAGAGAAATGTTACAATGTTGGAATGCTTAATTATACCACTTGGAACCAAATGATTTTGAAAGCAGATTTTGAAATTGCAACAGTAACTCTAACTAAGGGTAGGCAAAGTAACTGGCATTTTCTGAACTGGAGATCTTTACATCCACCTTTGTTTCTTGCTATGAAACTGCTTGTGTAACAGACATTCAGTGCTCTGTAGATTTCAATGGAGCACCATAGGTGAGATAAGCAGAGAAATGTTACAATGTTGGAATGCCTAGAATTTACCTCAGTAAAAACCAGAATCCTCATTTTCAAGTACTGAACAAAATTTACCTAAAGTAGAATTCTAACAATTGGAAGCAGACCAGCATGAAAGTAGTGTTACTTGCCCTGTCAAAAAGAGCTGCCTGTGTCTAAAGTGGGAATTGAAACTCAGTTTCTCAAGACCAAAGTCCAACACCCTAACCACTAGTCCACTACACCACTAAAGAGGAGATCTTTTTGAAGAACTCATGATTTGAAACTTCATTTCAGTGTAAGAACAGCCACGGAGTAGCTAAACAAGGTTTGCATCCATCTTTGTTTCTTCCTATGAAACTGCCAGTCTAACAAACATTCAGTGCTCTGTAGATTTAAATTGAGCAGTGAGAAAAGCAGAGAAACGTTACAATGTTGGAATGCCTAGAATTTACCTCAGTAAAGAGCAGAATCCTCATTTTCAAGTACTGAACAAAATTTACCTAAAGTAGAATTCTAACAATTGGAAGCAGACAAGCATGAAAGTAGTGTTACTTACCCAGAGTCAAAAAGAGCTGCTTGTGTCTAAAGTGGGAATTGAACTAGGTTTCTCAAGACCAAAGTCCAAAACCCTAACAACTAGTCCACTACACCACTAAAGAGGAGATCTTTTTGAAGAACTCATGATTTGAAACTTCATTTCAGTGTAAGAACAGCCAAGGAGTAGCTAAACAAGGTTTTGCATCCACCTTTGTTTCTTCCTATGAAACAGCCAGTCTAACAAACATTCAGTGCTCTGTAGATTCAATGGAGCACCATAGGTGAGATAAGCAGACAAGTGTTACAATGTTGGAATGCCTAGAATTTACCTCAGTAAAGAGCAGAAGCTTCATTTTCAAGTACTGAACAAAACATATCTAAAGTAGAATTATAACACCTGAAAGCAAACGAGTATGAAAGCAGATTTTGAAATTACAACAGTAGAGGTAACTAAGTGTAGGCAAAGTAACTGGCATTTCTGAAGTGGAAATCTTTACATCCACCTTTGTTTCTTCCTATGAAACTGCCTGTTTAACAGACATTCAGTGCTCTGTAGATTTCAATGGAGCACCATAGGTGAGATAAGCAGAGAAATGTTACAATGTTGGAATGCCTAGAATTTACCTCAGTAAAAAGCAGAATCCTCATTTTCAAGTACTGAACAAAATTTACCTAAAGTAGAATTCTAACAATTGGAAGCAGACCAGCATGAAGTAGTGTTACTTGCCCAGAGTCAAAAGAGCTGCCTGTGTCTAAAGTGGGAATTGAACTCAGTTTCTCAAGACCAAAGTCCAACACCCTAACCACTAGTCCACTACACCACTAAAGAGGAGATCGTTTTGAAGAACTCATGATTTGAAACTTCATTTCAGTGTAAGAACAGCCACGGAGTAGCTAAACAAGGTTTGCATCCACCTTTGTTCTTCCTATGAAACTGCCAGTCTAACAAACATTCAGTGCTCTGTAGATTTAAATTGAGCAGTGAGAAAAGCAGAGAAACGTTACAATGTTGGAATGCCTAGAATTTACCTCAGTAAAGAGCAGAATCCTCATTTTCAAGTACTGAACAAAATTTACCTAAAGTAGAATTCTAACAATTGGAAGCAAACCAGCATGAATGTAGTGTTACTTGCCCAGAGTCAAAAAGAGCTGCCTGTGTCTAAAGTGGGAATTGAACTCAGTTTCTCAAGACCAAAGTCCAACACCCTAACCACTAGTCCACTACACCACTAAAGAAGAGACCTTTTTGAAGAACTCATGATTTGAAACTTCATTTCAGTGTAAGAACAGCCAAGGACTAGCTAAACAAGGTTTGCATCCACCTTTGTTTCTTCCTATGAAACAGCCAGTCTAACAAACATTCAGTGCTCTGTAGATTTCAATGGAGCACCATAGGTGAGATAAGCAGACAAGTGTTACAATGTTGGAATGCCTAGAATTTACCTCAGTAAAGAGCAGAAGCTTCATTTTCAAGTACTGAACAAAACATATCTAAAGTAGAATATAACACCTGAAAGCAAACGAGTATGAAAGCAAATTTTGAAATTACAACAGTAGAGGTAACTAAGTGTAGGCAAAGTAACTGGCATTTTCTGAAGTGGAAATCTTTACATCCACCTTTGTTTCTTCCTATGAAACTGCTTGTGTAACAGACATTCAGTGCTCTGTAGATTTCAATGGAGCACCATAGGTGAGATAAGCAGAGAAATGTTACAATGTTGGAATGCTTAATTATACCACTTGGAACCAAATGATTTTGAAAGCAGATTTTGAAATTGCAACAGTAACTCTAACTAAGGGTAGGCAAAGTAACTGGCATTTTCTGAACTGGAGATCTTTACATCCACCTTTGTTTCTTGCTATGAAACTGCTTGTGTAACAGACATTCAGTGCTCTGTAGATTTCAATGGAGCACCATAGGTGAGATAAGCAGAGAAATGTTACAATGTTGGAATGCCTAGAATTTACCTCAGTAAAAGCAGAATCCTCATTTTCAAGTACTGAACAAAATTTACCTAAAGTAGAATTCTAACACTTGGAAGCAAACCAGCATGAATGTAGTGTTACTTGGCCAGAGTCAAAAGAGCTGCCTGTGTCTAAAATGGGAATTGAACTCAGTTTCACAAGACCAAAGTCCAACACCCTAACCACTAGTCCACTCCACCAATAAAGTGGAGATCTTTTTGAAGAACTCATGATTTGAAACTTCATTTCAGTGTAAGAACAGCCACGGAGTAGCTAAACAAGGTTTGCATGCATCTTTGTTTCTTCCTATGAAACTGCCAGTCTAACAAACATTCAGTGCTCTGTAGATTTAAATTGAGCAGTGAGAAAAGCAGAGAAACGTTACAATGT